>NW_026988606.1:600000-862142 GCF_030222135.1 Aotus nancymaae
AGTCACCCTGAAAAGACATTAGCTTCCATCCGCACAGTCATTGCCCCCTGGTCTCTAATGAGAGTTTGCCCAGTTAAAGTTGCAACATTGGGTTTAACGTGAGAGATCTTGACTTTCAGCCTGTAACTTTTGAAAAGGGTCGATGTACTTAGGGCTTCCTGCTACAAAGTAAGAGTCAAGGACCCTCTTCCGCAAAGAGGAGCTGGCCTTAGTGGGAAATGGAGAATGAGCTCCTTTAAATCACCGCTCTGTCACCAATCATTAAGAAACCTTTCCAAGAACATACATGTATCGTGTCTCCAGGAGGGCTGGGATTTGTGCAAGGTTCTGAGTAACATGCTACCACAGGAAGGTGGAGGTCCTGCTCAGCCCTAGAGACAGGCACACACATGCAAACACACACACAGAAACCTTAGACACACAACTGGTAGTGTCGAGCCAAAGACTTAGCAGTATGAGGAGGGCACTGAAACCACCCATGCTCCAAAGAAGGAGAGGCCTTTCCCTGATCCACACGTGCATTCTCCCTCCTTCTCCCCCAAACCTGCCTCCTCCTCAAGCCCACGCATTATTACATAGAATACGATTAGGCAGCGCTCTCAGGTTACAGAATTGTCAACGATGCTCTCGTTAAAACAACAGCACAGTCAAACAGACAGCATGCTAGCATGTGAAATGCGATCAGTTCTTTCAGACACGGCTCATGATGAATGGAGCCACACAAGGAGGACTGCAGCTATGCTGCGCCCCGAGCCGAACTGGGAGAATGGCTACCTACCAAAGTGCTGCACACTCTCATTTCACCCTCAGAGGCAGAAAAGAGGACTGCAAAGGACTCACGGGTCTCCCATGCTCTCCGCAAAGGACTCCCATTCCTCCTGCGGACCAAAGGTAACAACAAAAGCAGCTTTTTATTTGTAGAGCACACAACTTTTGGAAAATACACAGCTAAAACTGTCCCCGCTTTAAGTGCTTTACAGCACTTAAAGCGGGGACAGTTTTAGCTGTGTAATTTGAAAAACTTGCCTCTAAGTGCCTAGATGATGAAGTTCGAATGGGGGACCTGTGTCCACTTGCGTTGAGCATTCTTTCAGTGAGAAAGGATTTGGTTACATTTTGACTCTTTAGCACTGATTCTCATTCTTGTCAATCAACTGTGAAATTTCTGTGTTAATTTCTAGCAGAGGTAACAGAGTTAGTCCAAAATCATAGGTGTATATAAGTCCAGGTGGACAAGTAGGCCCAGAATCCCAGGCACTGAGCTGAAAAGGGGATGATTTCCCAGTGGGCCTCACGTCCCACAGAAACCGCTGTGCAAAAGTCGAGAAACAGATACAGAAAGTGACTGGCCTAAGGCTTGTCACTTGAATCTGAGTGGCTGAATGAGTGGCGGATGGTTGGAAATGAAATCCAAATCCCCTGACCTCTAATTTCAGAGGGTGCAGTGCCTCCCCCATGCCCGATTTTAGAGTTAAACGTCTTAGCAAGAGCTTCACTGCACTGAAGTCACCCTGAAAAGACATTAGCTTCCATCCGCACAGTCATTGCCCCCTGGTCTCTAACGAGAGTTTGCCCAGTTAAAGTTGCAACATTGGGTTTAACGTGAGAGATCTTGACTTTCAGCCTGTAACTTTTGAAAAGGGTCGATGTACTTAGGGCTTCCTGCTACAAAGTAAGAGTCAAGGACCCTCTTCCGCAAAGAGGAGCTGGCCTTAGTGGGAAATGGAGAATGAGCTCCTTTAAATCACCGCTCTGTCACCAATCATTAAGAAACTTTTCCAAGAACATACATGTATCGTGTCTCCAGGAGGGCTGGGATTTGTGCAAGGTTCTGAGTAACATGCTACCACAGGAAGGTGGAGGTCCTGCTCAGCCCTAGAGACAGACACACACATGCAAACACACACACAGTAACCTTAGACACACAACTGGTAGTGTCGAGCCAAAGACTTAGCAGTATGAGGAGGGCACTGAACCCACCCATGCTCCAAAGAAGGAGAGGCCTTTCCCTGATCCACACGTGCATTCTCCCTCCTTCTCCCCCAAACCTGCCTCCTCCTCAAGCCCACGCATTATTACATAGAATACGATTAGGCAGCGCTCTCAGGTTACAGAATTGTCAACGATGCTCTCGTTAAAACAACAGCACAGTCAAACAGACAGCATGCTAGCATGTGAAATGCGATCAGTTCTTTCAGACACGGCTCATGATGAATGGAGCCACACAAGGAGGACTGCAGCTATGCTGCGCCCCGAGCCGAACTGGGAGAATGGCTACCTACCAAAGTGCTGCACACTCTCATTTCACCCTCAGAGGCAGAAAAGAGGACTGCAAAGGACTCACGGGTCTCCCATGCTCTCCGCAAAGGACTCCCATTCCTCCTGCGGACCAAAGGTAACAACAAAAGCAGCTTTTTATTTGTAGAGCACACAACTTTTGGAAAATACACAGCTAAAACTGTCCCCGCTTTAAGTGCTTTACAGCACTTAAAGCGGGGACAGTTTTTGCTGTGTAATTTGAAAAACTTGCCTCTAAGTGCCTAGATGATGAAGTTCGAATGGGGGACCTGTGTCCACTTGCGTTGAGCATTCTTTCAGTGAGAAAGGATTTGGTTACATTTTGACTCTTTAGCACTGATTCTCATTCTTGTCAATCAACTGTGAAATTTCTGTGTTAATTTCTAGCAGAGGTAATAGAGTTAGTCCAAAATCATAGGTGTATATAAGTCCAGGTGGACAAGTAGGCCCAGAATCCCAGGCACTGAGCTGAAAAGGGGATGATTTCCCAGTGGGCCTCACGTCCCACAGAAACCGCTGTGCAAAAGTCGAGAAACAGATACAGAAAGTGACTGGCCTAAGGCTTGTCACTTGAATCTGAGTGGCTGAATGAGTGGCGGATGGTTGGAAATGAAATCCAAATCCCCTGACCTCTAATTTCAGAGGGTGCAGTGCCTTCCCCATGCCCGAATTTACAGTTAAACGTCTTAGCAGGAGCTTCACTGCACTGAAGTCACCCTGAAAAGACATTAGCTTCCATCCGCACAGTCATGCCCCCTGGTCTCTAATGAGAGTTTGCCCAGTTAAAGTTGCAACATTGGGTTTAACGTGAGAGATCTTGACTTTCAGCCTGTAACTTTTGAAAAGGGTCGATGTACTTAGGGCTTCCTGCTACAAAGTAAGAGTCAAGGACCCTCTTCCGCAAAGAGGAGCTGGCCTTAGTGGGAAATGGAGAATGAGCTCCTTTAAATCACCGCTCTGTCACCAATCATTAAGAAACTTTTCCAAGAACATACATGTATCGTGTCTCCAGGAGGACTGAGATTTGTGCAAGGTTCTGAGTAACATGCTACCACAGGAAGGTGGAGGTCCTGCTCAGCCCTAGAGACAGGCACACACATGCAAACACACACACAGAAACCTTAGACACACAACTGGTAGTGTCGAGCCAAAGACTTAGCAGTATGAGGAGGGCACTGAACCCACCCATGCTCCAAAGAAGGAGAGGCCTTTCCCTGATCCACACGTGCATTCTCCCTCCTTCTCCCCCAAACCTGCCTCCTCCTCAAGCCCACGCATTATTACATAGAATACGATTAGGCAGCGCTCTCAGGTTACAGAATTGTCAACGATGCTCTCGTTAAAACAACAGCACAGTCAAACAGACAGCATGCTAGCATGTGAAATGCGATCAGTTCTTTCAGACACGGCTCATGATGAATGGAGCCACACAAGGAGGACTGCAGCTATGCTGCGCCCCGAGCCGAACTGGGAGAATGGCTACCTACCAAAGTGCTGCACACTCTCATTTCACCCTCAGAGGCAGAAAAGAGGACTGCAAAGGACTCACGGGTCTCCCATGCTCTCCGCAAAGGACTCCCATTCCTCCTGCGGACCAAAGGTAACAACAAAAGCAGCTTTTTATTTGTAGAGCACACAACTTTTGGAAAATACACAGCTAAAACTGTCCCCGCTTTAAGTGCTTTACAGCACTTAAAGCGGGGACAGTTTTAGCTGTGTAATTTGAAAAACTTGCCTCTAAGTGCATAGATGATGAAGTTCGAATGGGGGACCTGTGTCCACTTGCGTTGAGCATTCTTTCAGTGAGAAAGGATTTGGTTACATTTTGACTCTTTAGCACTGATTCTCATTCTTGTCAATCAACTGTGAAATTTCTGTGTTAATTTCTAGCAGAGGTAATAGAGTTAGTCCAAAATCATAGGTGTATATAAGTCCAGGTGGACAAGTAGGCCCAGAATCCCAGGCACTGAGCTGAAAAGGGGATGATTTCCCAGTGGGCCTCACGTCCCACAGAAACCGCTGTGCAAAAGTCGAGAAACAGATACAGAAAGTGACTGGCCTAAGGCTTGTCACTTGAATCTGAGTGGCTGAATGAGTGGCGGATGGTTGGAAATGAAATCCAAATCCCCTGACCTCTAATTTCAGAGGGTGCAGTGCCTACCCCATGCCCGAATTTAGAGTTAAACGTCTTAGAAGGAGCTTCACTGCACTGAAGTCACCCTGAAAAGACATTAGCTTCCATCCGCACAGTCATTGCCCCCTGGTCTCTAATGAGAGTTTGCCCAGTTAAAGTTGCAACATTGGGTTTAACGTGAGAGATCTTGACTTTCAGCCTGTAACTTTTGAAAAGGGTCGATGTACTTAGGGCTTCCTGCTACAAAGTAAGAGTCAAGGACCCTCTTCCGCAAAGAGGAGCTGGCCTTAGTGGGAAATGGAGAATGAGCTCCTTTAAATCACCGCTCTGTCACCAATCATTAAGAAACTTTTCCAAGAACATACATGTATCGTGTCTCCAGGAGGACTGAGATTTGTGCAAGGTTCTGAGTAACATGCTACCACAGGAAGGTGGAGGTCCTGCTCAGCCCTAGAGACAGGCACACACATGCAAACACACACACAGAAACCTTAGACACACAACTGGTAGTGTCGAGCCAAAGACTTAGCAGTATGAGGAGGGCACTGAACCCACCCATGCTCCAAAGAAGGAGAGGCCTTTCCCTGATCCACACGTGCATTCTCCCTCCTTCTCCCCCAAACCTGCCTCCTCCTCAAGCCCACGCATTATTACATAGAATACGATTAGGCAGCGCTCTCAGGTTACAGAATTGTCAACGATGCTCTCGTTAAAACAACAGCACAGTCAAACAGACAGCATGCTAGCATGTGAAATGCGATCAGTTCTTTCAGACACGGCTCATGATGAATGGAGCCACACAAGGAGGACTGCAGCTATGCTGCGCCCCGAGCCGAACTGGGAGAATGGCTACCTACCAAAGTGCTGCACACTCTCATTTCACCCTCAGAGGCAGAAAAGAGGACTGCAAAGGACTCACGGGTCTCCCATGCTCTCCGCAAAGGACTCCCATTCCTCCTGCGGACCAAAGGTAACAAGAAAAGCAGCTTTTTATTTGTAGAGCACACAACTTTTGGAAAATACACAGCTAAAACTGTCCCCGCTTTAAGTGCTTTACAGCACTTAAAGCGGGGACAGTTTTAGCTGTGTAATTTGAAAAACTTGCCTCTAAGTGCCTAGATGATGAAGTTCGAATGGGGGACCTGTGTCCACTTGCGTTGAGCATTCTTTCAGTGAGAAAGGATTTGGTTACATTTTGACTCTTTAGCACTGATTCTCATTCTTGTCAATCAACTGTGAAATTTCTGTGCTAATTTCTAGCAGAGGTAATAGAGTTAGTCCAAAATCATAGGTGTATATAAGTCCAGGTGGACAAGTAGGCCCAGAATCCCAGGCACTGAGCTGAAAAGGGGATGATTTCCCAGTGGGCCTCACGTCCCACAGAAACCGCTGTGCAAAAGTCGAGAAACAGATACAGAAAGTGACTGGCCTAAGGCTTGTCACTTGAATCTGAGTGGCTGAATGAGTGGCGGATGGTTGGAAATGAAATCCAAATCCCCTGACCTCTAATTTCAGAGGGTGCAGTGCCTCCCCCATGCCCGATTTTAGAGTTAGACGTCTTAGCAAGAGCTTCACTGCACTGAAGTCACCCTGAAAAGACATTAGCTTCCATCCGCACAGTCATTGCCCCCTGGTCTCTAATGAGAGTTTGCCCAGTTAAAGTTGCAACATTGGGTTCAACGTGAGAGATCTTGACTTTCAGCCTGTAACTTTTGAAAAGGGTCGATGTACTTAGGGCTTCCTGCTACAAAGTAAGAGTCAAGGACCCTCTTCCGCAAAGAGGAGCTGGCCTTAGTGGGAAATGGAGAATGAGCTCCTTTAAATCACCGCTCTGTCACCAATCATTAAGAAACCTTTCCAAGAACATACATGTATCGTGTCTCCAGGAGGGCTGGGATTTGTGCAAGGTTCTGAGTAACATGCTACCACAGGAAGGTGGAGGTCCTGCTCAGCCCTAGAGACAGACACACATATGCAAACACACACACAGAAACCTTAGACACACAACTGGTAGTGTCGAGCCAAAGACTTAGCAGTATGAGGAGGGCACTGAAACCACCCATGCTCCAAAGAAGGAGAGGCCTTTCCCTGATCCACACGTGCATTCTCCCTCCTTCTCCCCCAAACCTGCCTCCTCCTCAAGCCCACGCATTATTACATAGAATACGATTAGGCAGCGCTCTCAGGTTACAGAATTGTCAACGATGCTCTCGTTAAAACAACAGCACAGTCAAACAGACAGCATGCTAGCATGTGAAATGCGATCAGTTCTTTCAGACACGGCTCATGATGAATGGAGCCACACAAGGAGGACTGCAGCTATGCTGCGCCCCGAGCCGAACTGGGAGAATGGCTACCTACCAAAGTGCTGCACACTCTCATTTCACCCTCAGAGGCAGAAAAGAGGACTGCAAAGGACTCACGGGTCTCCCATGCTCTCCGCAAAGGACTCCCATTCCTCCTGCGGACCAAAGGTAACAAGAAAAGCAGCTTTTTATTTGTAGAGCACACAACTTTTGGAAAATACACAGCTAAAACTGTCCCCGCTTTAAGTGCTTTACAGCACTTAAAGCGGGGACAGTTTTAGCTGTGTAATTTGAAAAACTTGCCTCTAAGTGCCTAGATGATGAAGTTCGAATGGGGGACCTGTGTCCACTTGCGTTGAGCATTCTTTCAGTGAGAAAGGATTTGGTTACATTTTGACTCTTTAGGACTGATTCTCATTCTTGTCAATCAACTGTGAAATTTCTGTGTTAATTTCTAGCAGAGGTAATAGAGTTAGTCCAAAATCATAGGTGTATATAAGTCCAGGTGGACAAGTAGGCCCAGAATCCCAGGCACTGAGCTGAAAAGGGGATGATTTCCCAGTGGGCCTCACGTCCCACAGAAACCGCTGTGCAAAAGTCGAGAAACAGATACAGAAAGTGACTGGCCTAAGGCTTGTCACTTGAATCTGAGTGGCTGAATGAGTGGCGGATGGTTGGAAATGAAATCCAAATCCCCTGACCTCTAATTTCAGAGGGTGCAGTGCCTCCCCCATGCCCGATTTTAGAGTTAAACGTCTTAGCAGGAGCTTCACTGCACTGAAGTCACCCTGAAAAGACATTAGCTTCCATCCGCACAGTCATTGCCCCCTGGTCTCTAATGAGAGTTTGCCCAGTTAAAGTTGCAACATTGGGTTTAACGTGAGAGATCTTGACTTTCAGCCTGTAACTTTTGAAAAGGGTCGATGTACTTAGGGCTTCCTGCTACAAAGTAAGAGTCAAGGACCCTCTTCCGCAAAGAGGAGCTGGCCTTAGTGGGAAATGGAGAATGAGCTCCTTTAAATCACCGCTCTGTCACCAACCATTAAGAAACCTTTCCAAGAACATACATGTATCGTGTCTCCAGGAGGGCTGGGATTTGTGCAAGGTTCTGAGTAACATGCTACCACAGGAAGGTGGAGGTCCTGCTCAGCCCTAGAGACAGGCACACACATGCAAACACACACACAGAAACCTTAGACACACAACTGGTAGTGTCGAGCCAAAGACTTAGCAGTATGAGGAGGGCACTGAACCCACCCATGCTCCAAAGAAGGAGAGGCCTTTCCCTGATCCACACGTGCATTCTCCCTCCTTCTCCCCCAAACCTGCCTCCTCCTCAAGCCCACGCATTATTACATAGAATACGATTAGGCAGCGCTCTCAGGTTACAGAATTGTCAACGATGCTCTCGTTAAAACAACAGCACAGTCAAACAGACAGCATGCTAGCATGTGAAATGCGATCAGTTCTTTCAGACACGGCTCATGATGAATGGAGCCACACAAGGAGGACTGCAGCTATGCTGCGCCCCGAGCCGAACTGGGAGAATGGCTACCTACCAAAGTGCTGCACACTCTCATTTCACCCTCAGAGGCAGAAAAGAGGACTGCAAAGGACTCACGGGTCTCCCATGCTCTCCGCAAAGGACTCCCATTCCTCCTGCGGACCAAAGGTAACAACAAAAGCAGCTTTTTATTTGTAGAGCACACAACTTTTGGAAAATACACAGCTAAAACTGTCCCCGCTTTAAGTGCTTTACAGCACTTAAAGCGGGGACAGTTTTAGCTGTGTAATTTGAAAAACTTGCCTCTAAGTGCCTAGATGATGAAGTTCGAATGGGGGACCTGTGTCCACTTGCGTTGAGCATTCTTTCAGTGAGAAAGGATTTGGTTACATTTTGACTCTTTAGCACTGATTCTCATTCTTGTCAATCAACTGTGAAATTTCTGTGTTAATTTCTAGCAGAGGTAATAGAGTTAGTCCAAAATCATAGGTGTATATAAGTCCAGGTGGACAAGTAGGCCCAGAATCCCAGGCACTGAGCTGAAAAGGGGATGATTTCCCAGTGGGCCTCACGTCCCACAGAAACCGCTGTGCAAAAGTCGAGAAACAGATACAGAAAGTGACTGGCCTAAGGCTTGTCACTTGAATCTGAGTGGCTGAATGAGTGGCGGATGGTTGGAAATGAAATCCAAATCCCCTGACCTCTAATTTCAGAGGGTGCAGTGCCTCCCCCATGCCCGATTTTAGAGTTAAACGTCTTAGCAGGAGCTTCACTGCACTGAAGTCACCCTGAAAAGACATTAGCTTCCATCCGCACAGTCATTGCCCCCTGGTCTCTAATGAGAGTTTGCCCAGTTAAAGTTGCAACATTGGGTTTAACGTGAGAGATCTTGACTTTCAGCCTGTAACTTTTGAAAAGGGTCGATGTACTTAGGGCTTCCTGCTACAAAGTAAGAGTCAAGGACCCTCTTCCGCAAAGAGGAGCTGGCCTTAGTGGGAAATGGAGAATGAGCTCCTTTAAATCACCGCTCTGTCACCAATCATTAAGAAACCTTTCCAAGAACATACATGTATCGTGTCTCCAGGAGGGCTGGGATTTGTGCAAGGTTCTGAGTAACATGCTACCACAGGAAGGTGGAGGTCCTGCTCAGCCCTAGAGACAGGCACACACATGCAAACACACACACAGAAACCTTAGACACACAACTGGTAGTGTCGAGCCAAAGACTTAGCAGTATGAGGAGGGCACTGAACCCACCCATGCTCCAAAGAAGGAGAGGCCTTTCCCTGATCCACACGTGCATTCTCCCTCCTTCTCCCCCAAACCTGCCTCCTCCTCAAGCCCACGCATTATTACATAGAATACGATTAGGCAGCGCTCTCAGGTTACAGAATTGTCAACGATGCTCTCGTTAAAACAACAGCACAGTCAAACAGACAGCATGCTAGCATGTGAAATGCGATCAGTTCTTTCAGACACGGCTCATGATGAATGGAGCCACACAAGGAGGACTGCAGCTATGCTGCGCCCCGAGCCGAACTGGGAGAATGGCTACCTACCAAAGTGCTGCACACTCTCATTTCACCCTCAGAGGCAGAAAAGAGGACTGCAAAGGACTCACGGGTCTCCCATGCTCTCCGCAAAGGACTCCCATTCCTCCTGCGGACCAAAGGTAACAACAAAAGCAGCTTTTTATTTGTAGAGCACACAACTTTTGGAAAATACACAGCTAAAACTGTCCCCGCTTTAAGTGCTTTACAGCACTTAAAGCGGGGACAGTTTTAGCTGTGTAATTTGAAAAACTTGCCTCTAAGTGCCTAGATGATGAAGTTCGAATGGGGGACCTGTGTCCACTTGCGTTGAGCATTCTTTCAGTGAGAAAGGATTTGGTTACATTTTGACTCTTTAGCACTGATTCTCATTCTTGTCAATCAACTGTGAAATTTCTGTGTTAATTTCTAGCAGAGGTAATAGAGTTAGTCCAAAATCATAGGTGTATATAAGTCCAGGTGGACAAGTAGGCCCAGAATCCCAGGCACTGAGCTGAAAAGGGGATGATTTCCCAGTGGGCCTCACGTCCCACAGAAACCGCTGTGCAAAAGTCGAGAAACAGATACAGAAAGTGACTGGCCTAAGGCTTGTCACTTGAATGTGAGTGGCTGAATGAGTGGCGGATGGTTGGAAATGAAATCCAAATCCCCTGACCTCTAATTTCAGAGGGTGCAGTGCCTCCCCCATGCCCGATTTTAGAGTTAAACGTCTTAGCAAGAGCTTCACTGCACTGAAGTCACCCTGAAAAGACATTAGCTTCCATCCGCACAGTCATTGCCCCCTGGTCTCTAATGAGAGTTTGCCCAGTTAAAGTTGCAACATTGGGTTTAACGTGAGAGATCTTGACTTTCAGCCTGTAACTTTTGAAAAGGGTCGATGTACTTAGGGCTTCCTGCTACAAAGTAAGAGTCAAGGACCCTCTTCCGCAAAGAGGAGCTGGCCTTAGTGGGAAATGGAGAATGAGCTCCTTTAAATCACCGCTCTGTCACCAATCATTAAGAAACCTTTCCAAGAACATACATGTATCGTGTCTCCAGGAGGGCTGGGATTTGTGCAAGGTTCTGAGTAACATGCTACCACAGGAAGGTGGAGGTCCTGCTCAGCCCTAGAGACAGGCACACACATGCAAACACACACACAGAAACCTTAGACACACAACTGGTAGTGTCGAGCCAAAGACTTAGCAGTATGAGGAGGGCACTGAACACACCCACGCTCCAAAGAAGGAGAGGCCTTTCCCTGATACACACGTGCATTCTCCCTCCTTCTCCCCCAAACCTGCCTCCTCCTCAAGCCCACGCATTATTACATAGAATACGATTAGGCAGCGCTCTCAGGTTACAGAATTGTCAACGATGCTCTCGTTAAAACAACAGCACAGTCAAACAGACAGCATGCTAGCATGTGAAATGCGATCAGTTCTTTCAGACACGGCTCATGATGAATGGAGCCACACAAGGAGGACTGCAGCTATGCTGCGCCCCGAGCCGAACTGGGAGAATGGCTACCTACCAAAGTGCTGCACACTCTCATTTCACCCTCAGAGGCAGAAAAGAGGACTGCAAAGGACTCACGGGTCTCCCATGCTCTCCGCAAAGGACTCCCATTCCTCCTGCGGACCAAAGGTAACAACAAAAGCAGCTTTTTATTTGTAGAGCACACAACTTTTGGAAAATACACAGCTAAAACTGTCCCCGCTTTAAGTGCTTTACAGCACTTAAAGCGGGGACAGTTTTAGCTGTGTAATTTGAAAAACTTGCCTCTAAGTGCCTAGATGATGAAGTTCGAATGGGGGACCTGTGTCCACTTGCGTTGAGCATTCTTTCAGTGAGAAAGGATTTGGTTACATTTTGACTCTTTAGCACTGATTCTCATTCTTGTCAATCAACTGTGAAATTTCTGTGTTAATTTCTAGCAGAGGTAATAGAGTTAGTCCAAAATCATAGGTGTATATAAGTCCAGGTGGACAAGTAGGCCCAGAATCCCAGGCACTGAGCTGAAAAGGGGATGATTTCCCAGTGGGCCTCACGTCCCACAGAAACCGCTGTGCAAAAGTCGAGAAACAGATACAGAAAGTGACTGGCCTAAGGCTTGTCACTTGAATGTGAGTGGCTGAATGAGTGGCGGATGGTTGGAAATGAAATCCAAATCCCCTGACCTCTAATTTCAGAGGGTGCAGTGCCTCCTCCATGCCCGATTTTAGAGTTAGACGTCTTAGCAAGAGCTTCACTGCACTGAAGTCACCCTGAAAAGACATTAGCTTCCATCCGCACAGTCATTGCCCCCTGGTCTCTAATGAGAGTTTGCCCAGTTAAAGTTGCAACATTGGGCTTAACGTGAGAGATCTTGACTTTCAGCCTGTAACTTTTGAAAAGGGTCGATGTACTTAGGGCTTCCTGCTACAAAGTAAGAGTCAAGGACCCTCTTCCGCAAAGAGGAGCTGGCCTTAGTGGGAAATGGAGAATGAGCTCCTTTAAATCACCGCTCTGTCACCAATCATTAAGAAACCTTTCCAAGAACATACATGTATCGTGTCTCCAGGAGGGCTGGGATTTGTGCAAGGTTCTGAGTAACATGCTACCACAGGAAGGTGGAGGTCCTGCTCAGCCCTAGAGACAGACACACACATGCAAACACACACACAGAAACCTTAGACACACAACTGGTAGTGTCGAGCCAAAGACTTAGCAGTATGAGGAGGGCACTGAACCCACCCATGCTCCAAAGAAGGAGAGGCCTTTCCCTGATCCACACGTGCATTCTCCCTCCTTCTCCCCCAAACCTGCCTCCTCCTCAAGCCCACGCATTATTACATAGAATACGATTAGGCAGCGCTCTCAGGTTACAGAATTGTCAACGATGCTCTCGTTAAAACAACAGCACAGTCAAACAGACAGCATGCTAGCATGTGAAATGCGATCAGTTCTTTCAGACACGGCTCATGATGAATGGAGCCACACAAGGAGGACTGCAGCTATGCTGCGCCCCGAGCCGAACTGGGAGAATGGCTACCTACCAAAGTGCTGCACACTCTCATTTCACCCTCAGAGGCAGAAAAGAGGACTGCAAAGGACTCACGGGTCTCCCATGCTCTCCGCAAAGGACTCCCATTCCTCCTGCGGACCAAAGGTAACAACAAAAGCAGCTTTTTATTTGTAGAGCACACAACTTTTGGAAAATACACAGCTAAAACTGTCCCCGCTTTAAGTGCTTTACAGCACTTAAAGCGGGGACAGTTTTAGCTGTGTAATTTGAAAAACTTGCCTCTAAGTGCCTAGATGATGAAGTTCGAATGGGGGACCTGTGTCCACTTGCGTTGAGCATTCTTTCAGTGAGAAAGGATTTGGTTACATTTTGACTCTTTAGCACTGATTCTCATTCTTGTCAATCAACTGTGAAATTTCTGTGTTAATTTCTAGCAGAGGTAATAGAGTTAGTCCAAAATCATAGGTGTATATAAGTCCAGGTGGACAAGTAGGCCCAGAATCCCAGGCACTGAGCTGAAAAGGGGATCATTTCCCAGTGGGCCTCACGTCCCACAGAAACCGCTGTGCAAAAGTCGAGAAACAGATACAGAAAGTGACTGGCCTAAGGCTTGTCACTTGAATCTGAGTGGCTGAATGAGTGGCGGATGGTTGGAAATGAAATCCAAATCCCCTGACCTCTAATTTCAGAGGGTGCAGTGCCTCCCCCATGCCCGATTTTAGAGTTAAACGTCTTAGCAAGAGCTTCACTGCACTGAAGTCACCCTGAAAAGACATTAGCTTCCATCCGCACAGTCATTGCCCCCTGGTCTCTAATGAGAGTTTGCCCAGTTAAATTGCAACATTGGGTTTAACGTGAGAGATCTTGACTTTCAGCCTGTAACTTTTGAAAAGGGTCGATGTACTTAGAGCTTCCTGCTACAAAGTAAGAGTCAAGGACCCTCTTCCGCAAAGAGGAGCTGGCCTTAGTGGGAAATGGAGAATGAGCTCCTTTAAATCACCGCTCTGTCACCAATCATTAAGAAACCTTTCCAAGAACATACATGTATCGTGTCTCCAGGAGGGCTGGGATTTGTGCAAGGTTCTGAGTAACATGCTACCACAGGAAGGTGGAGGTCCTGCTCAGCCCTAGAGACAGGCACACACATGCAAACACACACACAGAAACCTTAGACACACAACTGGTAGTGTCGAGCCAAAGACTTAGCAGTATGAGGAGGGCACTGAAACCACCCATGCTCCAAAGAAGGAGAGGCCTTTCCCTGATCCACACGTGCATTCTCCCTCCTTCTCCCCCAAACCTGCCTCCTCCTCAAGCCCACGCATTATTACATAGAATACGATTAGGCAGCGCTCTCAGGTTACAGAATTGTCAACGATGCTCTCGTTAAAACAACAGCACAGTCAAACCGACAGCATGCTAGCATGTGAAATGCGATCAGTTCTTTCAGACACGGCTCATGATGAATGGAGCCACACAAGGAGGACTGCAGCTATGCTGCGCCCCGAGCCGAACTGGGAGAATGGCTACCTACCAAAGTGCTGCACACTCTCATTTCACCCTCAGAGGCAGAAAAGAGGACTGCAAAGGACTCACGGGTCTCCCATGCTCTCCGCAAAGGACTCCCATTCCTCCTGCGGACCAAAGGTAACAACAAAAGCAGCTTTTTATTTGTAGAGCACACAACTTTTGGAAAATACACAGCTAAAACTGTCCCCGCTTTAAGTGCTTTACAGCACTTAAAGCGGGGACAGTTTTAGCTGTGTAATTTGAAAAACTTGCCTCTAAGTGCCTAGATGATGAAGTTCGAATGGGGGACCTGTGTCCACTTGCGTTGAGCATTCTTTCAGTGAGAAAGGATTTGGTTACATTTTGACTCTTTAGCACTGATTCTCATTCTTGTCAATCAACTGTGAAATTTCTGTGTTAATTTCTAGCAGAGGTAATAGAGTTAGTCCAAAATCATAGGTGTATATAAGTCCAGGTGGACAAGTAGGCCCAGAATCCCAGGCACTGAGCTGAAAAGGGGATGATTTCCCAGTGGGCCTCACGTCCCACAGAAACCGCTGTGCAAAAGTCGAGAAACAGATACAGAAAGTGACTGGCCTAAGGCTTGTCACTTGAATCTGAGTGGCTGAATGAGTGGCGGATGGTTGGAAATGAAATCCAAATCCCCTGACCTCTAATTTCAGAGGGTGCAGTGCCTCCCCCATGCCCGATTTTAGAGTTAAACGTCTTAGCAGGAGCTTCACTGCACTGAAGTCACCCTGAAAAGACATTAGCTTCCATCCGCACAGTCATTGCCCCCTGGTCTCTAATGAGAGTTTGCCCAGTTAAAGTTGCAACATTGGGTTTAACGTGAGAGATCTTGACTTTCAGCCTGTAACTTTTGAAAAGGGTCGATGTACTTAGGGCTTCCTGCTACAAAGTAAGAGTCAAGGACCCTCTTCCGCAAAGAGGAGCTGGCCTTAGTGGGAAATGGAGAATGAGCTCCTTTAAATCACCGCTCTGTCACCAATCATTAAGAAACCTTTCCAAGAACATACATGTATCGTGTCTCCAGGAGGGCTGGGATTTGTGCAAGGTTCTGAGTAACATGCTACCACAGGAAGGTGGAGGTCCTGCTCAGCCCTAGAGACAGGCACACACATGCAAACACACACACAGAAACCTTAGACACACAACTGGTAGTGTCGAGCCAAAGACTTAGCAGTATGAGGAGGGCACTGAACCCACCCATGCTCCAAAGAAGGAGAGGCCTTTCCCTGATCCACACGTGCATTCTCCCTCCTTCTCCCCCAAACCTGCCTCCTCCTCAAGCCCACGCATTATTACATAGAATACGATTAGGCAGCGCTCTCAGGTTACAGAATTGTCAACGATGCTCTCGTTAAAACAACAGCACAGTCAAACAGACAGCATGCTAGCATGTGAAATGCGATCAGTTCTTTCAGACACGGCTCATGATGAATGGAGCCACACAAGGAGGACTGCAGCTATGCTGCGCCCCGAGCCGAACTGGGAGAATGGCTACCTACCAAAGTGCTGCACACTCTCATTTCACCCTCAGAGGCAGAAAAGAGGACTGCAAAGGACTCACGGGTCTCCCATGCTCTCCGCAAAGGACTCCCATTCCTCCTGCGGACCAAAGGTAACAACAAAAGCAGCTTTTTATTTGTAGAGCACACAACTTTTGGAAAATACACAGCTAAAACTGTCCCCGCTTTAAGTGCTTTACAGCACTTAAAGCGGGGACAGTTTTAGCTGTGTAATTTGAAAAACTTGCCTCTAAGTGCCTAGATGATGAAGTTCGAATGGGGGACCTGTGTCCACTTGCGTTGAGCATTCTTTCAGTGAGAAAGGATTTGGTTACATTTTGACTCTTTAGCACTGATTCTCATTCTTGTCAATCAACTGTGAAATTTCTGTGTTAATTTCTAGCAGAGGTAATAGAGTTAGTCCAAAATCATAGGTGTATATAAGTCCAGGTGGACAAGTAGGCCCAGAATCCCAGGCACTGAGCTGAAAAGGGGATGATTTCCCAGTGGGCCTCACGTCCCACAGAAACCGCTGTGCAAAAGTCGAGAAACAGATACAGAAAGTGACTGGCCTAAGGCTTGTCACTTGAATCTGAGTGGCTGAATGAGTGGCGGATGGTTGGAAATGAAATCCAAATCCCCTGACCTCTAATTTCAGAGGGTGCAGTGCCTCCCCCATGCCCGATTTTAGAGTTAAACGTCTTAGCAGGAGCTTCACTGCACTGAAGTCACCCTGAAAAGACATTAGCTTCCATCCGCACAGTCATTGCCCCCTGGTCTCTAATGAGAGTTTGCCCAGTTAAAGTTGCAACATTGGGTTTAACGTGAGAGATCTTGACTTTCAGCCTGTAACTTTTGAAAAGGGTCGATGTACTTAGGGCTTCCTGCTACAAAGTAAGAGTCAAGGACCCTCTTCCGCAAAGAGGAGCTGGCCTTAGTGGGAAATGGAGAATGAGCTCCTTTAAATCACCGCTCTGTCACCAATCATTAAGAAACCTTTCCAAGAACATACATGTATCGTGTCTCCAGGAGGGCTGGGATTTGTGCAAGGTTCTGAGTAACATGCTACCACAGGAAGGTGGAGGTCCTGCTCAGCCCTAGAGACAGGCACACACATGCAAACACACACACAGAAACCTTAGACACACAACTGGTAGTGTCGAGCCAAAGACTTAGCAGTATGAGGAGGGCACTGAACCCACCCATGCTCCAAAGAAGGAGAGGCCTTTCCCTGATCCACACGTGCATTCTCCCTCCTTCTCCCCCAAACCTGCCTCCTCCTCAAGCCCACGCATTATTACATAGAATACGATTAGGCAGCGCTCTCAGGTTACAGAATTGTCAACGATGCTCTCGTTAAAACAACAGCACAGTCAAACAGACAGCATGCTAGCATGTGAAATGCGATCAGTTCTTTCAGACACGGCTCATGATGAATGGAGCCACACAAGGAGGACTGCAGCTATGCTGCGCCCCGAGCCGAACTGGGAGAATGGCTACCTACCAAAGTGCTGCACACTCTCATTTCACCCTCAGAGGCAGAAAAGAGGACTGCAAAGGACTCACGGGTCTCCCATGCTCTCCGCAAAGGACTCCCATTCCTCCTGCGGACCAAAGGTAACAACAAAAGCAGCTTTTTATTTGTAGAGCACACAACTTTTGGAAAATACTTAAGTGCTGTAAAGCACTTAAAGCGGGGACAGTTTTAGCTGTGTAATTTGAAAAACTTGCCTCTAAGTGCCTAGATGATGAAGTTCGAATGGGGGACCTGTGTCCACTTGCGTTGAGCATTCTTTCAGTGAGAAAGGATTTGGTTACATTTTGACTCTTTAGCACTGATTCTCATTCTTGTCAATCAACTGTGAAATTTCTGTGTTAATTTCTAGCAGAGGTAATAGAGTTAGTCCAAAATCATAGGTGTATATAAGTCCAGGTGGACAAGTAGGCCCAGAATCCCAGGCACTGAGCTGAAAAGGGGATGATTTCCCAGTGGGCCTCACGTCCCACAGAAACCGCTGTGCAAAAGTCGAGAAACAGATACAGAAAGTGACTGGCCTAAGGCTTGTCACTTGAATCTGAGTGGCTGAATGAGTGGCGGATGGTTGGAAATGAAATCCAAATCCCCTGACCTCTAATTTCAGAGGGTGCAGTGCCTCCCCCATGCCCGATTTTAGAGTTAGACGTCTTAGCAGGAGCTTCACTGCACTGAAGTCACCCTGAAAAGACATTAGCTTCCATCCGCACAGTCATTGCCCCCTGGTCTCTAATGAGAGTTTGCCCAGTTAAAGTTGCAACATTGGGTTTAACGTGAGAGATCTTGACTTTCAGCCTGTAACTTTTGAAAAGGGTCGATGTACTTAGGGCTTCCTGCTACAAAGTAAGAGTCAAGGACCCTCTTCCGCAAAGAGGAGCTGGCCTTAGTGGGAAATGGAGAATGAGCTCCTTTAAATCACCGCTCTGTCACCAATCATTAAGAAACCTTTCCAAGAACATACATGTATCGTGTCTCCAGGAGGGCTGGGATTTGTGCAAGGTTCTGAGTAACATGCTACCACAGGAAGGTGGAGGTCCTGCTCAGCCCTAGAGACAGACACACACATGCAAACACACACACAGAAACCTTAGACACACAACTGGTAGTGTCGAGCCAAAGACTTAGCAGTATGAGGAGGGCACTGAACCCACCCACGCTCCAAAGAAGGAGAGGCCTTTCCCTGATCCACACGTGCATTCTCCCTCCTTCTCCCCCAAACCTGCCTCCTCCTCAAGCCCACGCATTATTACATAGAATACGATTAGGCAGCGCTCTCAGGTTACAGAATTGTCAACGATGCTCTCGTTAAAACAACAGCACAGTCAAACAGACAGCATGCTAGCATGTGAAATGCGATCAGTTCTTTCAGACACGGCTCATGATGAATGGAGCCACACAAGGAGGACTGCAGCTATGCTGCGCCCCGAGCCGAACTGGGAGAATGGCTACCTACCAAAGTGCTGCACACTCTCATTTCACCCTCAGAGGCAGAAAAGAGGACTGCAAAGGACTCACGGGTCTCCCATGCTCTCCGCAAAGGACTCCCATTCCTCCTGCGGACCAAAGGTAACAAGAAAAGCAGCTTTTTATTTGTAGAGCACACAACTTTTGGAAAATACACAGCTAAAACTGTCCCCGCTTTACGTCCTGTAAAGCACTTAAAGCGGGGACAGTTTTAGCTGTGTAATTTGAAAAACTTGCCTCTAAGTGCCTAGATGATGAAGTTCGAATGGGGGACCTGTGTCCACTTGCGTTGAGCATTCTTTCAGTGAGAAAGGATTTGGTTACATTTTGACTCTTTAGCACTGATTCTCATTCTTGTCAATCAACTGTGAAATTTCTGTGTTAATTTCTAGCAGAGGTAATAGAGTTAGTCCAAAATCATAGGTGTATATAAGTCCAGGTGGACAAGTAGGCCCAGAATCCCAGGCACTGAGCTGAAAAGGGGATGATTTCCCAGTGGGCCTCACGTCCCACAGAAACCGCTGTGCAAAAGTCGAGAAACAGATACAGAAAGTGACTGGCCTAAGGCTTGTCACTTGAATGTGAGTGGCTGAATGAGTGGCGGATGGTTGGAAATGAAATCCAAATCCCCTGACCTCTAATTTCAGAGGGTGCAGTGCCTCCCCCATGCCCGATTTTAGAGTTAAACATCTTAGCAGGAGCTTCACTGCACTGAATTCACCCTGAAAAGACATTAGCTTCCATCCGCACAGTCATTGCCCCCTGGTCTCTAATGAGAGTTTGCCCAGTTAAAGTTGCAACATTGGGTTTAACGTGAGAGATCTTGACTTTCAGCCTGTAACTTTTGAAAAGGGTCGATGTACTTAGGGCTTCCTGCTACAAAGTAAGAGTCAAGGACCCTCTTCCGCAAAGAGGAGCTGGCCTTAGTGGGAAATGGAGATTGAGCTCCTTTAAATCACCGCTCTGTCACCAATCATTAAGAAACCTTTCCAAGAACATACATGTATCGTGTCTCCAGGAGGGCTGGGATTTGTGCAAGGTTCTGAGTAACATGCTACCACAGGAAGGTGGAGGTCCTGCTCAGCCCTAGAGACAGGCACACACATGCAAACACACACACAGAAACCTTAGACACACAACTGGTAGTGTCGAGCCAAAGACTTAGCAGTATGAGGAGGGCACTGAACCCACCCACGCTCCAAAGAAGGAGAGGCCTTTCCCTGATCCACACGTGCATTCTCCCTCCTTCTCCCCCAAACCTGCCTCCTCCTCAAGCCCACGCATTATTACATAGAATACGATTAGGCAGCGCTCTCAGGTTACAGAATTGTCAACGATGCTCTCGTTAAAACAACAGCACAGTCAAACAGACAGCATGCTAGCATGTGAAATGCGATCAGTTCTTTCAGACACGGCTCATGATGAATGGAGCCACACAAGGAGGACTGCAGCTATGCTGCGCCCCGAGCCGAACTGGGAGAATGGCTACCTACCAAAGTGCTGCACACTCTCATTTCACCCTCAGAGGCAGAAAAGAGGACTGCAAATGACTCACGCGTCTCCCATGCTCTCCGCAAAGGACTCCCATTCCTCCTGCGGACCAAAGGTAACAACAAAAGCAGCTTTTTATTTGTAGAGCACACAACTTTTGGAAAATACACAGCTAAAACTGTCCCCACTTTAAGTGCTGTAAAGCACTTAAAGCGGGGACAGTTTTAGCTGTGTAATTTGAAAAACTTGCCTCTAAGTGCCTAGATGATGAAGTTCGAATGGGGGACCTGTGTCCACTTGCTTTGAGCATTCTTTCAGTGAGAAAAGATTTGGTTACATTTTGACTCTTCAGCACTGATTCTCATTCTTGTCAATCAACTGTGAAATTTCTGTGTTAATTTCTAGCAGAGGTAATAGAGTTAGTCCAAAATCATAGGTGTATATAAGTCCAGGTGGACAAGTAGGCCCAGAATCCCAGGCACTGAACTGAAAAGGGGATGATTTCCCAGTGGGCCTCACGTCCCACAGAAACCGCTGTGCAAAAGTCGAGAAACAGATACAGAAAGTGACTGGCCTAAGGCTTGTCACTTGAATCTGAGTGGCTGAATGAGTGGCGGATGGTTGGAAATGAAATCCAAATCCCCTGACCTCTAATTTCAGAGGGTGCAGTGCCTCCCCCATGCCCGATTTTAGAGTTAGACGTCTTAGCAAGAGCTTCACTGCACTGAAGTCACCCTGAAAAGACATTAGCTTCCATCCGCACAGTCATTGCCCCCTGGTCTCTAATGAGAGTTTGCCCAGTTAAAGTTGCAACATTGGGTTTAACGTGAGAGATCTTGACTTTCAGCCTGTAACTTTTGAAAAGGGTCGATGTACTTAGGGCTTCCTGCTACAAAGTAAGAGTCAAGGACCCTCTTCCGCAAAGAGGAGCTGGCCTTAGTGGGAAATGGAGAATGAGCTCCTTTAAATCACCGCTCTGTCACCAATCATTAAGAAACCTTTCCAAGAACATACATGTATCGTGTCTCCAGGAGGGCTGGGATTTTTGCAAGGTTCTGAGTAACATGCTACCACAGGAAGGTGGAGGTCCTGCTCAGCCCTAGAGACAGACACACACATGCAAACACACACACAGAAACCTTAGACACACAACTGGTAGTGTCGAGCCAAAGACTTAGCAGTATGAGGAGGGCACTGAACCCACCCACGCTCCAAAGAAGGAGAGGCCTTTCCCTGATCCACACGTGCATTCTCCCTCCTTCTCCCCCAAACCTGCCTCCTCCTCAAGCCCACGCATTATTACATAGAATACGATTAGGCAGCGCTCTCAGGTTACAGAATTGTCAACGATGCTCTCGTTAAAACAACAGCACAGTCAAACAGACAGCATGCTCGCATGTGAAATGCGATCAGTTCTTTCAGACACGGCTCATGATGAATGGAGCCACACAAGGAGGACTGCAGCTATGCTGCGCCCCGAGCCGAACTGGGAGAATGGCTACCTACCAAAGTGCTGCACACTCTCATTTCACCCTCAGAGGCAGAAAAGAGGACTGCAAAGGACTCACGGGTCTCCCATGCTCTCCGCAAAGGACTCCCATTCCTCCTGCGGACCAAAGGTAACAACAAAAGCAGCTTTTTATTTGTAGAGCACACAACTTTTGGAAAATACACAGCTAAAACTGTCCCCGCTTTAAGTGCTTTACAGCACTTAAAGCGGGGACAGTTTTAGCTGTGTAATTTGAAAAACTTGCCTCTAAGTGCCTAGATGATGAAGTTCGAATGGGGGACCGGTGTCCACTTGCGTTGAGCATTCTTTCAGTGAGAAAGGATTTGGTTACATTTTGACTCTTTAGCACTGATTCTCATTCTTGTCAATCAACTGTGAAATTTCTGTGTTAATTTCTAGCAGAGGTAATAGAGTTAGTCCAAAATCATAGGTGTATATAAGTCCAGGTGGACAAGTAGGCCCAGAATCCCAGGCACTGAGCTGAAAAGGGGATGATTTCCCAGTGGGCCTCACGTCCCACAGAAACCGCTGTGCAAAAGTCGAGAAACAGATACAGAAAGTGACTGGCCTAAGGCTTGTCACTTGAATCTGAGTGGCTGAATGAGTGGCGGATGGTTGGAAATGAAATCCAAATCCCCTGACCTCTAATTTCAGAGGGTGCAGTGCCTCCCCCATGCCCGATTTTAGAGTTAAACGTCTTAGCAAGAGCTTCACTGCACTGAAGTCACCCTGAAAAGACATTAGCTTCCATCCGCACAGTCATTGCCCCCTGGTCTCTAATGAGAGTTTGCCCAGTTAAAGTTGCAACATTGGGTTTAACGTGAGAGATCTTGACTTTCAGCCTGTAACTTTTGAAAAGGGTCGATGTACTTAGGGCTTCCTGCTACAAAGTAAGAGTCAAGGACCCTCTTCCGCAAAGAGGAGCTGGCCTTAGTGGGAAATGGAGATTGAGCTCCTTTAAATCACCGCTCTGTCACCAATCATTAAGAAACCTTTCCAAGAACATACATGTATCGTGTCTCCAGGAGGGCTGGGATTTGTGCAAGGTTCTGAGTAACATGCTACCACAGGAAGGTGGAGGTCCTGCTCAGCCCTAGAGACAGGCACACACATGCAAACACACACACAGAAACCTTAGACACACAACTGGTAGTGTCGAGCCAAAGACTTAGCAGTATGAGGAGGGCACTGAACCCACCCATGCTCCAAAGAAGGAGAGGCCTTTCCCTGATCCACACGTGCATTCTCCCTCCTTCTCCCCCAAACCTGCCTCCTCCTCAAGCCCACGCATTATTACATAGAATACGATTAGGCAGCGCTCTCAGGTTACAGAATTGTCAACGATGCTCTCGTTAAAACAACAGCACAGTCAAACAGACAGCATGCTCGCATGTGAAATGCGATCAGTTCTTTCAGACACGGCTCATGATGAATGGAGCCACACAAGGAGGACTGCAGCTATGCTGCGCCCCGAGCCGAACTGGGAGAATGGCTACCTACCAAAGTGCTGCACACTCTCATTTCACCCTCAGAGGCAGAAAAGAGGACTGCAAAGGACTCACGGGTCTCCCATGCTCTCCGCAAAGGACTCCCATTCCTCCTGCGGACCAAAGGTAACAACAAAAGCAGCTTTTTATTTGTAGAGCACACAACTTTTGGAAAATACACAGCTAAAACTGTCCCCGCTTTAAGTGCTTTACAGCACTTAAAGCGGGGACAGTTTTAGCTGTGTAATTTGAAAAACTTGCCTCTAAGTGCCTAGATGATGAAGTTCGAATGGGGGACCGGTGTCCACTTGCGTTGAGCATTCTTTCAGTGAGAAAGGATTTGGTTACATTTTGACTCTTTAGCACTGATTCTCATTCTTGTCAATCAACTGTGAAATTTCTGTGTTAATTTCTAGCAGAGGTAATAGAGTTAGTCCAAAATCATAGGTGTATATAAGTCCAGGTGGACAAGTAGGCCCAGAATCCCAGGCACTGAGCTGAAAAGGGGATGATTTCCCAGTGGGCCTCACGTCCCACAGAAACCGCTGTGCAAAAGTCGAGAAACAGATACAGAAAGTGACTGGCCTAAGGCTTGTCACTTGAATCTGAGTGGCTGAATGAGTGGCGGATGGTTGGAAATGAAATCCAAATCCCCTGACCTCTAATTTCAGAGGGTGCAGTGCCTCCCCCATGCCCGATTTTAGAGTTAAACGTCTTAGCAAGAGCTTCACTGCACTGAAGTCACCCTGAAAAGACATTAGCTTCCATCCGCACAGTCATTGCCCCCTGGTCTCTAATGAGAGTTTGCCCAGTTAAAGTTGCAACATTGGGTTTAACGTGAGAGATCTTGACTTTCAGCCTGTAACTTTTGAAAAGGGTCGATGTACTTAGGGCTTCCTGCTACAAAGTAAGAGTCAAGGACCCTCTTCCGCAAAGAGGAGCTGGCCTTAGTGGGAAATGGAGATTGAGCTCCTTTAAATCACCGCTCTGTCACCAATCATTAAGAAACCTTTCCAAGAACATACATGTATCGTGTCTCCAGGAGGGCTGGGATTTGTGCAAGGTTCTGAGTAACATGCTACCACAGGAAGGTGGAGGTCCTGCTCAGCCCTAGAGACAGGCACACACATGCAAACACACACACAGAAACCTTAGACACACAACTGGTAGTGTCGAGCCAAAGACTTAGCAGTATGAGGAGGGCACTGAACCCACCCACGCTCCAAAGAAGGAGAGGCCTTTCCCTGATCCACACGTGCATTCTCCCTCCTTCTCCCCCAAACCTGCCTCCTCCTCAAGCCCACGCATTATTACATAGAATACGATTAGGCAGCGCTCTCAGGTTACAGAATTGTCAACGATGCTCTCGTTAAAACAACAGCACAGTCAAACAGACAGCATGCTCGCATGTGAAATGCGATCAGTTCTTTCAGACACGGCTCATGATGAATGGAGCCACACAAGGAGGACTGCAGCTATGCTGCGCCCCGAGCCGACCTGGGAGAATGGCTACCTACCAAAGTGCTGCACACTCTCATTTCACCCTCAGAGGCAGAAAAGAGGACTGCAAAGGACTCACGGGTCTCCCATGCTCTCCGCAAAGGACTCCCATTCCTCCTGCGGACCAAAGGTAACAACAAAAGCAGCTTTTTATTTGTAGAGCACACAACTTTTGGAAAATACACAGCTAAAACTGTCCCCGCTTTAAGTGCTTTACAGCACTTAAAGCGGGGACAGTTTTAGCTGTGTAATTTGAAAAACTTGCCTCTAAGTGCCTAGATGATGAAGTTCGAATGGGGGACCGGTGTCCACTTGCGTTGAGCATTCTTTCAGTGAGAAAGGATTTTGTTACATTTTGACTCTTTAGCACTGATTCTCATTCTTGTCAATCAACTGTGAAATTTCTGTGTTAATTTCTAGCAGAGGTAATAGAGTTAGTCCAAAATCATAGGTGTATATAAGTCCAGGTGGACAAGTAGGCCCAGAATCCCAGGCACTGAGCTGAAAAGGGGATGATTTCCCAGTGGGCCTCACGTCCCACAGAAACCGCTGTGCAAAAGTCGAGAAACAGATACAGAAAGTGACTGGCCTAAGGCTTGTCACTTGAATCTGAGTGGCTGAATGAGTGGCGGATGGTTGGAAATGAAATCCAAATCCCCTGACCTCTAATTTCAGAGGGTGCAGTGCCTCCCCCATGCCCGATTTTAGAGTTAGACGTCTTAGCAGGAGCTTCACTGCACTGAAGTCACCCTGAAAAGACATTAGCTTCCATCCGCACAGTCATTGCCCCCTGGTCTCTAATGAGAGTTTGCCCAGTTAAAGTTGCAACATTGGGTTTAACGTGAGAGATCTTGACTTTCAGCCTGTAACTTTTGAAAAGGGTCGATGTACTTAGGGCTTCCTGCTACAAAGTAAGAGTCAAGGACCCTCTTCCGCAAAGAGGAGCTGGCCTTAGTGGGAAATGGAGAATGAGCTCCTTTAAATCACCGCTCTGTCACCAATCATTAAGAAACCTTTCCAAGAACATACATGTATCGTGTCTCCAGGAGGGCTGGGATTTGTGCAAGGTTCTGAGTAACATGCTACCACAGGAAGGTGGAGGTCCTGCTCAGCCCTAGAGACAGACACACACATGCAAACACACACACAGAAACCTTAGACACACAACTGGTAGTGTCGAGCCAAAGACTTAGCAGTATGAGGAGGGCACTGAACCCACCCACGCTCCAAAGAAGGAGAGGCCTTTCCCTGATCCACACGTGCATTCTCCCTCCTTCTCCCCCAAACCTGCCTCCTCCTCAAGCCCACGCATTATTACATAGAATACGATTAGGCAGCGCTCTCAGGTTACAGAATTGTCAACGATGCTCTCGTTAAAACAACAGCACAGTCAAACAGACAGCATGCTAGCATGTGAAATGCGATCAGTTCTTTCAGACACGGCTCATGATGAATGTAGCCACACAAGGAGGACTGCAGCTATGCTGCGCCCCGAGCCGAACTGGGAGAATGGCTACCTACCAAAGTGCTGCACACTCTCATTTCACCCTCAGAGGCAGAAAAGAGGACTGCAAAGGACTCACGGGTCTCCCATGCTCTCCGCAAAGGACTCCCATTCCTCCTGCGGACCAAAGGTAACAACAAAAGCAGCTTTTTATTTGTAGAGCACACAACTTTTGGAAAATACACAGCTAAAACTGTCCCCGCTTTACGTCCTGTAAAGCACTTAAAGCGGGGACAGTTTTAGCTGTGTAATTTGAAAAACTTGCCTCTAAGTGCCTAGATGATGAAGTTCGAATGGGGGACCTGTGTCCACTTGCGTTGAGCATTCTTTCAGTGAGAAAGGATTTGGTTACATTTTGACTCTTTAGCACTGATTCTCATTCTTGTCAATCAACTGTGAAATTTCTGTGTTAATTTCTAGCAGAGGTAATAGAGTTAGTCCAAAATCATAGGTGTATATAAGTCCAGGTGGACAAGTAGGCCCAGAATCCCAGGCACTGAGCTGAAAAGGGGATGATTTCCCAGTGGGCCTCACGTCCCACAGAAACCGCTGTGCAAAAGTCGAGAAACAGATACAGAAAGTGACTGGCCTAAGGCTTGTCACTTGAATGTGAGTGGCTGAATGAGTGGCGGATGGTTGGAAATGAAATCCAAATCCCCTGACCTCTAATTTCAGAGGGTGCAGTGCCTCCCCCATGCCCGATTTTAGAGTTAAACGTCTTAGCAGGAGCTTCACTGCACTGAATTCACCCTGAAAAGACATTAGCTTCCATCCGCACAGTCATTGCCCCCTGGTCTCTAATGAGAGTTTGCCCAGTTAAAGTTGCAACATTGGGTTTAACGTGAGAGATCTTGACTTTCAGCCTGTAACTTTTGAAAAGGGTCGATGTACTTAGGGCTTCCTGCTACAAAGTAAGAGTCAAGGACCCTCTTCCGCAAAGAGGAGCTGGCCTTAGTGGGAAATGGAGATTGAGCTCCTTTAAATCACCGCTCTGTCACCAATCATTAAGAAACCTTTCCAAGAACATACATGTATCGTGTCTCCAGGAGGGCTGGGATTTGTGCAAGGTTCTGAGTAACATGCTACCACAGGAAGGTGGAGGTCCTGCTCAGCCCTAGAGACAGGCACACACATGCAAACACACACACAGAAACCTTAGACACACAACTGGTAGTGTCGAGCCAAAGACTTAGCAGTATGAGGAGGGCACTGAACCCACCCATGCTCCAAAGAAGGAGAGGCCTTTCCCTGATCCACACGTGCATTCTCCCTCCTTCTCCCCCAAACCTGCCTCCTCCTCAAGCCCACGCATTATTACATAGAATACGATTAGGCAGCGCTCTCAGGTTACAGAATTGTCAACGATGCTCTCGTTAAAACAACAGCACAGTCAAACAGACAGCATGCTAGCATGTGAAATGCGATCAGTTCTTTCAGACACGGCTCATGATGAATGGAGCCACACAAGGAGGACTGCAGCTATGCTGCGCCCCGAGCCGAACTGGGAGAATGGCTACCTACCAAAGTGCTGCACACTCTCATTTCACCCTCAGAGGCAGAAAAGAGGACTGCAAATGACTCACGCGTCTCCCATGCTCTCCGCAAAGGACTCCCATTCCTCCTGCGGACCAAAGGTAACAACAAAAGCAGCTTTTTATTTGTAGAGCACACAACTTTTGGAAAATACACAGCTAAAACTGTCCCCGCTTTAAGTGCTGTAAAGCACTTAAAGCGGGGACAGTTTTAGCTGTGTAATTTGAAAAACTTGCCTCTAAGTGCCTAGATGATGAAGTTCGAATGGGGGACCTGTGTCCACTTGCTTTGAGCATTCTTTCAGTGAGAAAAGATTTGGTTACATTTTGACTCTTCAGCACTGATTCTCATTCTTGTCAATCAACTGTGAAATTTCTGTGTTAATTTCTAGCAGAGGTAATAGAGTTAGTCCAAAATCATAGGTGTATATAAGTCCAGGTGGACAAGTAGGCCCAGAATCCCAGGCACTGAACTGAAAAGGGGATGATTTCCCAGTGGGCCTCACGTCCCACAGAAACCGCTGTGCAAAAGTCGAGAAACAGATACAGAAAGTGACTGGCCTAAGGCTTGTCACTTGAATCTGAGTGGCTGAATGAGTGGCGGATGGTTGGAAATGAAATCCAAATCCCCTGACCTCTAATTTCAGAGGGTGCAGTGCCTCCCCCATGCCCGATTTTAGAGTTAGACGTCTTAGCAAGAGCTTCACTGCACTGAAGTCACCCTGAAAAGACATTAGCTTCCATCCGCACAGTCATTGCCCCCTGGTCTCTAATGAGAGTTTGCCCAGTTAAAGTTGCAACATTGGGTTTAACGTGAGAGATCTTGACTTTCAGCCTGTAACTTTTGAAAAGGGTCGATGTACTTAGGGCTTCCTGCTACAAAGTAAGAGTCAAGGACCCTCTTCCGCAAAGAGGAGCTGGCCTTAGTGGGAAATGGAGAATGAGCTCCTTTAAATCACCGCTCTGTCACCAATCATTAAGAAACCTTTCCAAGAACATACATGTATCGTGTCTCCAGGAGGGCTGGGATTTGTGCAAGGTTCTGAGTAACATGCTACCACAGGAAGGTGGAGGTCCTGCTCAGCCCTAGAGACAGACACACACATGCAAACACACACACAGAAACCTTAGACACACAACTGGTAGTGTCGAGCCAAAGACTTAGCAGTATGAGGAGGGCACTGAACCCACCCATGCTCCAAAGAAGGAGAGGCCTTTCCCTGATCCACACGTGCATTCTCCCTCCTTCTCCCCCAAACCTGCCTCCTCCTCAAGCCCACGCATTATTACATAGAATACGATTAGGCAGCGCTCTCAGGTTACAGAATTGTCAACGATGCTCTCGTTAAAACAACAGCACAGTCAAACAGACAGCATGCTCGCATGTGAAATGCGATCAGTTCTTTCAGACACGGCTCATGATGAATGGAGCCACACAAGGAGGACTGCAGCTATGCTGCGCCCCGAGCCGAACTGGGAGAATGGCTACCTACCAAAGTGCTGCACACTCTCATTTCACCCTCAGAGGCAGAAAAGAGGACTGCAAAGGACTCACGGGTCTCCCATGCTCTCCGCAAAGGACTCCCATTCCTCCTGCGGACCAAAGGTAACAACAAAAGCAGCTTTTTATTTGTAGAGCACACAACTTTTGGAAAATACACAGCTAAAACTGTCCCCGCTTTAAGTGCTTTACAGCACTTAAAGCGGGGACAGTTTTAGCTGTGTAATTTGAAAAACTTGCCTCTAAGTGCCTAGATGATGAAGTTCAAATGGGGGACCTGTGTCCACTTGCGTTGAGCATTCTTTCAGTGAGAAAGGATTTGGTTACATTTTGACTCTTTAGCACTGATTCTCATTCTTGTCAATCAACTGTGAAATTTCTGTGTTAATTTCTAGCAGAGGTAATAGAGTTAGTCCAAAATCATAGGTGTATATAAGTCCAGGTGGACAAGTAGGCCCAGAATCCCAGGCACTGAGCTGAAAAGGGGATGATTTCCCAGTGGGCCTCACGTCCCACAGAAACCGCTGTGCAAAAGTCGAGAAACAGATACAGAAAGTGACTGGCCTAAGGCTTGTCACTTGAATCTGAGTGGCTGAATGAGTGGCGGATGGTTGGAAATGAAATCCAAATCCCCTGACCTCTAATTTCAGAGGGTGCAGTGCCTCCCCCATGCCCGATTTTAGAGTTAAACGTCTTAGCAAGAGCTTCACTGCACTGAAGTCACCCTGAAAAGACATTAGCTTCCATCCGCACAGTCATTGCCCCCTGGTCTCTAATGAGAGTTTGCCCAGTTAAAGTTGCAACATTGGGTTTAACGTGACAGATCTTGACTTTCAGCCTGTAACTTTTGAAAAGGGTCGATGTACTTAGGGCTTCCTGCTACAAAGTAAGAGTCAAGGACCCTCTTCCGCAAAGAGGAGCTGGCCTTAGTGGGAAATGGAGAATGAGCTCCTTTAAATCACCGCTCTGTCACCAATCATTAAGAAACCTTTCCAAGAACATACATGTATCGTGTCTCCAGGAGGGCTGGGATTTTTGCAAGGTTCTGAGTAACATGCTACCACAGGAAGGTGGAGGTCCTGCTCAGCCCTAGAGACAGACACACACATGCAAACACACACACAGAAACCTTAGACACACAACTGGTAGTGTCGAGCCAAAGACTTAGCAGTATGAGGAGGGCACTGAACCCACCCACGCTCCAAAGAAGGAGAGGCCTTTCCCTGATCCACACGTGCATTCTCCCTCCTTCTCCCCCAAACCTGCCTCCTCCTCAAGCCCACGCATTATTACATAGAATACGATTAGGCAGCGCTCTCAGGTTACAGAATTGTCAACGATGCTCTCGTTAAAACAACAGCACAGTCAAACAGACAGCATGCTAGCATGTGAAATGCGATCAGTTCTTTCAGACACGGCTCATGATGAATGGAGCCACACAAGGAGGACTGCAGCTATGCTGCGCCCCGAGCCGAACTGGGAGAATGGCTACCTACCAAAGTGCTGCACACTCTCATTTCACCCTCAGAGGCAGAAAAGAGGACTGCAAAGGACTCACGGGTCTCCCATGCTCTCCGCAAAGGACTCCCATTCCTCCTGCGGACCAAAGGTAACAACAAAAGCAGCTTTTTATTTGTAGAGCACACAACTTTTGGAAAATACACAGCTAAAACTGTCCCCGCTTTAAGTGCTTTACAGCACTTAAAGCGGGGACAGTTTTAGCTGTGTAATTTGAAAAACTTGCCTCTAAGTGCCTAGATGATGAAGTTCGAATGGGGGACCGGTGTCCACTTGCGTTGAGCATTCTTTCAGTGAGAAAGGATTTGGTTACATTTTGACTCTTTAGCACTGATTCTCATTCTTGTCAATCAACTGTGAAATTTCTGTGTTAATTTCTAGCAGAGGTAATAGAGTTAGTCCAAAATCATAGGTGTATATAAGTCCAGGTGGACAAGTAGGCCCAGAATCCCAGGCACTGAGCTGAAAAGGGGATGATTTCCCAGTGGGCCTCACGTCCCACAGAAACCGCTGTGCAAAAGTCGAGAAACAGATACAGAAAGTGACTGGCCTAAGGCTTGTCACTTGAATCTGAGTGGCTGAATGAGTGGCGGATGGTTGGAAATGAAATCCAAATCCCCTGACCTCTAATTTCAGAGGGTGCAGTGCCTCCCCCATGCCCGATTTTAGAGTTAAACGTCTTAGCAAGAGCTTCACTGCACTGAAGTCACCCTGAAAAGACATTAGCTTCCATCCGCACAGTCATTGCCCCCTGGTCTCTAATGAGAGTTTGCCCAGTTAAAGTTGCAACATTGGGTTTAACGTGAGAGATCTTGACTTTCAGCCTGTAACTTTTGAAAAGGGTCGATGTACTTAGGGCTTCCTGCTACAAAGTAAGAGTCAAGGACCCTCTTCCGCAAAGAGGAGCTGGCCTTAGTGGGAAATGGAGATTGAGCTCCTTTAAATCACCGCTCTGTCACCAATCATTAAGAAACCTTTCCAAGAACATACATGTATCGTGTCTCCAGGAGGGCTGGGATTTGTGCAAGGTTCTGAGTAACATGCTACCACAGGAAGGTGGAGGTCCTGCTCAGCCCTAGAGACAGGCACACACATGCAAACACACACACAGAAACCTTAGACACACAACTGGTAGTGTCGAGCCAAAGACTTAGCAGTATGAGGAGGGCACTGAACCCACCCATGCTCCAAAGAAGGAGAGGCCTTTCCCTGATCCACACGTGCATTCTCCCTCCTTCTCCCCCAAACCTGCCTCCTCCTCAAGCCCACGCATTATTACATAGAATACGATTAGGCAGCGCTCTCAGGTTACAGAATTGTCAACGATGCTCTCGTTAAAACAACAGCACAGTCAAACAGACAGCATGCTCGCATGTGAAATGCGATCAGTTCTTTCAGACACGGCTCATGATGAATGGAGCCACACAAGGAGGACTGCAGCTATGCTGCGCCCCGAGCCGAACTGGGAGAATGGCTACCTACCAAAGTGCTGCACACTCTCATTTCACCCTCAGAGGCAGAAAAGAGGACTGCAAAGGACTCACGGGTCTCCCATGCTCTCCGCAAAGGACTCCCATTCCTCCTGCGGACCAAAGGTAACAACAAAAGCAGCTTTTTATTTGTAGAGCACACAACTTTTGGAAAATACACAGCTAAAACTGTCCCCGCTTTAAGTGCTTTACAGCACTTAAAGCGGGGACAGTTTTAGCTGTGTAATTTGAAAAACTTGCCTCGAAGTGCCTAGATGATGAAGTTCGAATGGGGGACCTGTGTCCACTTGCGTTGAGCATTCTTTCAGTGAGAAAGGATTTGGTTACATTTTGACTCTTTAGCACTGATTCTCATTCTTGTCAATCAACTGTGAAATTTCTGTGTTAATTTCTAGCAGAGGTAATAGAGTTAGTCCAAAATCATAGGTGTATATAAGTCCAGGTGGACAAGTAGGCCCAGAATCCCAGGCACTGAGCTGAAAAGGGGATGATTTCCCAGTGGGCCTCACGTCCCACAGAAACCGCTGTGCAAAAGTCGAGAAACAGATATAGAAAGTGACTGGCCTAAGGCTTGTCACTTGAATCTGAGTGGCTGAATGAGTGGCGGATGGTTGGAAATGAAATCCAAATCCCCTGACCTCTAATTTCAGAGGGTGCAGTGCCTCCCCCATGCCCGATTTTAGAGTTAAACGTCTTAGCAGGAGCTTCACTGCACTGAAGTCACCCTGAAAAGACATTAGCTTCCATCCGCACAGTCATTGCCCCCTGGTCTCTAATGAGAGTTTGCCCAGTTAAAGTTGCAACATTGGGTTTAACGTGAGAGATCTTGACTTTCAGCCTGTAACTTTTGAAAAGGGTCGATGTACTTAGGGCTTCCTGCTACAAAGTAAGAGTCAAGGACCCTCTTCCGCAAAGAGGAGCTGGCCTTAGTGGGAAATGGAGATTGAGCTCCTTTAAATCACCGCTCTGTCACCAATCATTAAGAAACCTTTCCAAGAACATACATGTATCGTGTCTCCAGGAGGGCTGGGATTTGTGCAAGGTTCTGAGTAACATGCTACCACAGGAAGGTGGAGGTCCTGCTCAGCCCTAGAGACAGGCACACACATGCAAACACACACACAGAAACCTTAGACACACAACTGGTAGTGTCGAGCCAAAGACTTAGCAGTATGAGGAGGGCACTGAACCCACCCACGCTCCAAAGAAGGAGAGGCCTTTCCCTGATCCACACGTGCATTCTCCCTCCTTCTCCCCCAAACCTGCCTCCTCCTCAAGCCCACGCATTATTACATAGAATACGATTAGGCAGCGCTCTCAGGTTACAGAATTGTCAACGATGCTCTCGTTAAAACAACAGCACAGTCAAACAGACAGCATGCTAGCATGTGAAATGCGATCAGTTCTTTCAGACACGGCTCATGATGAATGGAGCCACACAAGGAGGACTGCAGCTATGCTGCGCCCCGAGCCGAACTGGGAGAATGGCTACCTACCAAAGTGCTGCACACTCTCATTTCACCCTCAGAGGCAGAAAAGAGGACTGCAAAGGACTCACGGGTCTCCCATGCTCTCCGCAAAGGACTCCCATTCCTCCTGCGGACCAAAGGTAACAACAAAAGCAGCTTTTTATTTGTAGAGCACACAACTTTTGGAAAATACACAGCTAAAACTGTCCCCGCTTTAAGTGCTTTACAGCACTTAAAGCGGGGACAGTTTTAGCTGTGTAATTTGAAAAACTTGCCTCTAAGTGCCTAGATGATGAAGTTCGAATGGGGGACCTGTGTCCACTTGCGTTGAGCATTCTTTCAGTGAGAAAGGATTTGGTTACATTTTGACTCTTTAGCACTGATTCTCATTCTTGTCAATCAACTGTGAAATTTCTGTGTTAATTTCTAGCAGAGGTAATAGAGTTAGTCCAAAATCATAGGTGTATATAAGTCCAGGTGGACAAGTAGGCCCAGAATCCCAGGCACTGAGCTGAAAAGGGGATGATTTCCCAGTGGGCCTCACGTCCCACAGAAACCGCTGTGCAAAAGTCGAGAAACAGATACAGAAAGTGACTGGCCTAAGGCTTGTCACTTGAATCTGAGTGGCTGAATGAGTGGCGGATGGTTGGAAATGAAATCCAAATCCCCTGACCTCTAATTTCAGAGGGTGCAGTGCCTCCCCCATGCCCGATTTTAGAGTTAAACGTCTTAGCAGGAGCTTCACTGCACTGAAGTCACCCTGAAAAGACATTAGCTTCCATCCGCACAGTCATTGCCCCCTGGTCTCTAATGAGAGTTTGCCCAGTTAAAGTTGCAACATTGGGTTTAACGTGAGAGATCTTGACTTTCAGCCTGTAACTTTTGAAAAGGGTCGATGTACTTAGGGCTTCCTGCTACAAAGTAAGAGTCAAGGACCCTCTTCCGCAAAGAGGAGCTGGCCTTAGTGGGAAATGGAGATTGAGCTCCTTTAAATCACCGCTCTGTCACCAATCATTAAGAAACCTTTCCAAGAACATACATGTATCGTGTCTCCAGGAGGGCTGGGATTTGTGCAAGGTTCTGAGTAACATGCTACCACAGGAAGGTGGAGGTCCTGCTCAGCCCTAGAGACAGGCACACACATGCAAACACACACACAGAAACCTTAGACACACAACTGGTAGTGTCGAGCCAAAGACTTAGCAGTATGAGGAGGGCACTGAACCCACCCACGCTCCAAAGAAGGAGAGGCCTTTCCCTGATCCACACGTGCATTCTCCCTCCTTCTCCCCCAAACCTGCCTCCTCCTCAAGCCCACGCATTATTACATAGAATACGATTAGGCAGCGCTCTCAGGTTACAGAATTGTCAACGATGCTCTCGTTAAAACAACAGCACAGTCAAACAGACAGCATGCTCGCATGTGAAATGCGATCAGTTCTTTCAGACACGGCTCATGATGAATGGAGTCACACAAGGAGGACTGCAGCTATGCTGCGCCCCGAGCCGAACTGGGAGAATGGCTACCTACCAAAGTGCTGCACACTCTCATTTCACCCTCAGAGGCAGAAAAGAGGACTGCAAAGGACTCACGGGTCTCCCATGCTCTCCGCAAAGGACTCCCATTCCTCCTGCGGACCAAAGGTAACAACAAAAGCAGCTTTTTATTTGTAGAGCACACAACTTTTGGAAAATACACAGCTAAAACTGTCCCCACTTTAAGTGCTTTACAGCACTTAAAGCGGGGACAGTTTTAGCTGTGTAATTTGAAAAACTTGCCTCTAAGTGCCTAGATGATGAAGTTCGAATGGGGGACCTGTGTCCACTTGCGTTGAGCATTCTTTCAGTGAGAAAGGATTTGGTTACATTTTGACTCTTTAGCACTGATTCTCATTCTTGTCAATCAACTGTGAAATTTCTGTGTTAATTTCTAGCAGAGGTAATAGAGTTAGTCCAAAATCATAGGTGTATATAAGTCCAGGTGGACAAGTAGGCCCAGAATCCCAGGCACTGAGCTGAAAAGGGGATGATTTCCCAGTGGGCCTCACATCCCACAGAAACCGCTGTGCAAAAGTCGAGAAACAGATACAGAAAGTGACTGGCCTAAGGCTTGTCACTTGAATCTGAGTGGCTGAATGAGTGGCGGATGGTTGGAAATGAAATCCAAATCCCCTGACCTCTAATTTCAGAGGGTGCAGTGCCTCCCCCATGCCCGATTTTAGAGTTAAACGTCTTAGCAAGAGCTTCACTGCACTGAAGTCACCCTGAAAAGACATTAGCTTCCATCCGCACAGTCATTGCCCCCTGGTCTCTAATGAGAGTTTGCCCAGTTAAAGTTGCAACATTGGGTTTAACGTGACAGATCTTGACTTTCAGCCTGTAACTTTTGAAAAGGGTCGATGTACTTAGGGCTTCCTGCTACAATGTAAGAGTCAAGGACCCTGTTCCGCAAAGAGGAGCTGGCCTTAGTGGGAAATGGAGAATGAGCTCCTTTAAATCACCGCTCTGTCACCAATCATTAAGAAACCTTTCCAAGAACATACATGTATCGTGTCTCCAGGAGGGCTGGGATTTGTGCAAGGTTCTGAGTAACATGCTACCACAGGAAGGTGGAGGTCCTGCTCAGCCCTAGAGACAGGCACACACATGCAAACACACACACAGAAACCTTAGACACACAACTGGTAGTGTCGAGCCAAAGACTTAGCAGTATGAGGAGTGCACTGAACCCACCCATGCTCCAAAGAAGGAGAGGCCTTTCCCTGATCCACACGTGCATTCTCCCTCCTTCTCCCCCAAACCTGCCTCCTCCTCAAGCCCACGCATTATTACATAGAATACGATTAGGCAGCGCTCTCAGGTTACAGAATTGTCAACGATGCTCTCGTTAAAACAACAGCACAGTCAAACAGACAGCATGCTAGCATGTGAAATGCGATCAGTTCTTTCAGACACGGCTCATGATGAATGGAGCCACACAAGGAGGACTGCAGCTATGCTGCGCCCCGAGCCGAACTGGGAGAATGGCTACCTACCAAAGTGCTGCACACTCTCATTTCACCCTCAGAGGCAGAAAAGAGGACTGCAAAGGACTCACGGGTCTCCCATGCTCTCCGCAAAGGACTCCCATTCCTCCTGCGGACCAAAGGTAACAACAAAAGCAGCTTTTTATTTCTAGAGCACACAACTTTTGGAAAATACACAGCTAAAACTGTCCCCGCTTTAAGTGCTTTACAGCACTTAAAGCGGGGACAGTTTTAGCTGTGTAATTTGAAAAACTTGCCTCTAAGTGCCTAGATGATGAAGTTCGAATGGGGGACCGGTGTCCACTTGCGTTGAGCATTCTTTCAGTGAGAAAGGATTTGGTTACATTTTGACTCTTTAGCACTGATTCTCATTCTTGTCAATCAACTGTGAAATTTCTGTGTTAATTTCTAGCAGAGGTAATAGAGTTAGTCCAAAATCATAGGTGTATATAAGTCCAGGTGGACAAGTAGGCCCAGAATCCCAGGCACTGAGCTGAAAAGGGGATGATTTCCCAGTGGGCCTCACGTCCCACAGAAACCGCTGTGCAAAAGTCGAGAAACAGATACAGAAAGTGACTGGCCTAAGGCTTGTCACTTGAATCTGAGTGGCTGAATGAGTGGCGGATGGTTGGAAATGAAATCCAAATCCCCTGACCTCTAATTTCAGAGGGTGCAGTGCCTCCCCCATGCCCGATTTTAGAGTTAGACGTCTTAGCAAGAGCTTCACTGCACTGAAGTCACCCTGAAAAGACATTAGCTTCCATCTGCACAGTCATTGCCCCCTGGTCTCTAATGAGAGTTTGCCCAGTTAAAGTTGCAACATTGGGTTTAACGTGAGAGATCTTGACTTTCAGCCTGTAACTTTTGAAAAGGGTCGATGTACTTAGGGCTTCCTGCTACAAAGTAACAGTCAAGGACCCTCTTCCGCAAAGAGGAGCTGGCCTTAGTGGGAAATGGAGAATGAGCTCCTTTAAATCACCGCTCTGTCACCAATCATTAAGAAACCTTTCCAAGAACATACATGTATCGTGTCTCCAGGAGGGCTGGGATTTGTGCAAGGTTCTGAGTAACATGCTACCACAGGAAGGTGGAGGTCCTGCTCAGCCCTAGAGACAGGCACACACATGCAAACACACACACAGAAACCTTAGACACACAACTGGTAGTGTCGAGCCAAAGACTTAGCAGTATGAGGAGGGCACTGAACCCACCCACGCTCCAAAGAAGGAGAGGCCTTTCCCTGATCCACACGTGCATTCTCCCTCCTTCTCCCCCAAACCTGCCTCCTCCTCAAGCCCACGCATTATTACATAGAATACGATTAGGCAGCGCTCTCAGGTTACAGAATTGTCAACGATGCTCTCGTTAAAACAACAGCACAGTCAAACAGACAGCATGCTAGCATGTGAAATGCGATCAGTTCTTTCAGACACGGCTCATGATGAATGGAGCCACACAAGGAGGACTGCAGCTATGCTGCGCCCCGAGCCGAACTGGGAGAATGGCTACCTACCAAAGTGCTGCACACTCTCATTTCACCCTCAGAGGCAGAAAAGAGGACTGCAAAGGACTCACGGGTCTCCCATGCTCTCCGCAAAGGACTCCCATTCCTCCTGCGGACCAAAGGTAACAACAAAAGCAGCTTTTTATTTGTAGAGCACACAACTTTTGGAAAATACACAGCTAAAACTGTCCCCGCTTTAAGTGCTTTACAGCACTTAAAGCGGGGACAGTTTTAGCTGTGTAATTTGAAAAACTTGCCTCTAAGTGCCTAGATGATGAAGTTCGAATGGGGGACCTGTGTCCACTTGCGTTGAGCATTCTTTCAGTGAGAAAGGAATTGGTTACATTTTGACTCTTTAGCACTGATTCTCATTCTTGTCAATCAACTGTGAAATTTCTGTGTTAATTTCTAGCAGAGGTAACAGAGTTAGTCCAAAATCATAGGTGTATATAAGTCCAGGTGGACAAGTAGGCCCAGAATCCCAGGCACTGAGCTGAAAAGGGGATGATTTCCCAGTGGGCCTCACGTCCCACAGAAACCGCTGTGCAAAAGTCGAGAAACAGATACAGAAAGTGACTGGCCTAAGGCTTGTCACTTGAATCTGAGTGGCTGAATGAGTGGCGGATGGTTGGAAATGAAATCCAAATCCCCTGACCTCTAATTTCAGAGGGTGCAGTGCCTCCCCCATGCCCGATTTTAGAGTTAAACGTCTTAGCAAGAGCTTCACTGCACTGAAGTCACCCTGAAAAGACATTAGCTTCCATCCGCACAGTCATTGCCCCCTGGTCTCTAATGAGAGTTTGCCCAGTTAAAGTTGCAACATTGGGTTTAACGTGAGAGATCTTGACTTTCAGCCTGTAACTTTTGAAAAGGGTCGATGTACTTAGGGCTTCCTGCTACAAAGTAAGAGTCAAGGACCCTCTTCCGCAAAGAGGAGCTGGCCTTAGTGGGAAATGGAGAATGAGCTCCTTTAAATCACCGCTCTGTCACCAATCATTAAGAAACCTTTCCAAGAACATACATGTATCGTGTCTCCAGGAGGGCTGGGATTTGTGCAAGGTTCTGAGTAACATGCTACCACAGGAAGGTGGAGGTCCTGCTCAGCCCTAGAGACAGGCACACACATGCAAACACACACACAGAAACCTTAGACACACAACTGGTAGTGTCGAGCCAAAGACTTAGCAGTATGAGGAGGGCACTGAACCCACCCACGCTCCAAAGAAGGAGAGGCCTTTCCCTGATCCACACGTGCATTCTCCCTCCTTCTCCCCCAAACCTGCCTCCTCCTCAAGCCCACGCATTATTACATAGAATACGATTAGGCAGCGCTCTCAGGTTACAGAATTGTCAACGATGCTCTCGTTAAAACAACAGCACAGTCAAACAGACAGCATGCTAGCATGTGAAATGCGATCAGTTCTTTCAGACACGGCTCATGATGAATGGAGCCACACAAGGAGGACTGCAGCTATGCTGCGCCCCGAGCCGAACTGGGAGAATGGCTACCTACCAAAGTGCTGCACACTCTCATTTCACCCTCAGAGGCAGAAAAGAGGACTGCAAAGGACTCACGGGTCTCCCATGCTCTCCGCAAAGGACTCCCATTCCTCCTGCGGACCAAAGGTAACAACAAAAGCAGCTTTTTATTTGTAGAGCACACAACTTTTGGAAAATACACAGCTAAAACTGTCCCCGCTTTAAGTGCTGTAAAGCACTTAAAGCGGGGACAGTTTTAGCTGTGTAATTTGAAAAACTTGCCTCTAAGTGCCTAGATGATGAAGTTCGAATGGGGGACCTGTGTCCACTTGCGTTGAGCATTCTTTCAGTGAGAAAGGATTTGGTTACATTTTGACTCTTTAGCACTGATTCTCATTCTTGTCAATCAACTGTGAAATTTCTGTGTTAATTTCTAGCAGAGGTAATAGAGTTAGTCCAAAATCATAGGTGTATATAAGTCCAGGTGGACAAGTAGGCCCAGAATCCCAGGCACTGAGCTGAAAAGGGGATGATTTCCCAGTGGGCCTCACGTCCCACAGAAACCGCTGTGCAAAAGTCGAGAAACAGATACAGAAAGTGACTGGCCTAAGGCTTGTCACTTGAATGTGAGTGGCTGAATGAGTGGCGGATGGTTGGAAATGAAATCCAAATCCCCTGACCTCTAATTTCAGAGGGTGCAGTGCCTCCCCCATGCCCGATTTTAGAGTTAAACGTCTTAGCAAGAGCTTCACTGCACTGAAGTCACCCTGAAAAGACATTAGCTTCCATCCGCACAGTCATTGCCCCCTGGTCTCTAATGAGAGTTTGCCCAGTTAAAGTTGCAACATTGGGTTTAACGTGAGAGATCTTGACTTTCAGCCTGTAACTTTTGAAAAGGGTCGATGTACTTAGGGCTTCCTGCTACAAAGTAAGAGTCAAGGACTCTCTTCCGCAAAGAGGAGCTGGCCTTAGTGGGAAATGGAGAATGAGCTCCTTTAAATCACCGCTCTGTCACCAATCATTAAGAAACCTTTCCAAGAACATACATGTATCGTGTCTCCAGGAGGGCTGGGATTTGTGTAAGGTTCTGAGTAACATGCTACCACAGGAAGGTGGAGGTCCTGCTCAGCCCTAGAGACAGGCACACACATGCAAACACACACACAGAAACCTTAGACACACAACTGGTAGTGTCGAGCCAAAGACTTAGCAGTATGAGGAGGGCACTGAACCCACCCACGCTCCAAAGAAGGAGAGGCCTTTCCCTGATCCACACGTGCATTCTCCCTCCTTCTCCCCCAAACCTGCCTCCTCCTCAAGCCCACGCATTATTACATAGAATACGATTAGGCAGCGCTCTCAGGTTACAGAATTGTCAACGATGCTCTCGTTAAAACAACAGCACAGTCAAACAGACAGCATGCTAGCATGTGAAATGCGATCAGTTCTTTCAGACACGGCTCATGATGAATGGAGCCACACAAGGAGGACTGCAGCTATGCTGCGCCCCGAGCCGAACTGGGAGAATGGCTACCTACCAAAGTGCTGCACACTCTCATTTCACCCTCAGAGGCAGAAAAGAGGACTGCAAAGGACTCACGGGTCTCCCATGCTCTCCGCAAAGGACTCCCATTCCTCCTGCGGACCAAAGGTAACAACAAAAGCAGCTTTTTATTTGTAGAGCACACAACTTTTGGAAAATACACAGCTAAAACTGTCCCCGCTTTAAGTGCTTTACAGCACTTAAAGCGGGGACAGTTTTAGCTGTGTAATTTGAAAAACTTGCCTCTAAGTGCCTAGATGATGAAGTTCGAATGGGGGACCTGTGTCCACTTGCGTTGAGCATTCTTTCAGTGAGAAAGGATTTGGTTACATTTTGACTCTTTAGCACTGATTCTCATTCTTGTCAATCAACTGTGAAATTTCTGTGTTAATTTCTAGCAGAGGTAATAGAGTTAGTCCAAAATCATAGGTGTATATAAGTCCAGGTGGACAAGTAGGCCCAGAATCCCAGGCACTGAGCTGAAAAGGGGATGATTTCCCAGTGGGCCTCACGTCCCACAGAAACCGCTGTGCAAAAGTCGAGAAACAGATACAGAAAGTGACTGGCCTAAGGCTTGTCACTTGAATCTGAGTGGCTGAATGAGTGGCGGATGGTTGGAAATGAAATCCAAATCCCCTGACCTCTAATTTCAGAGGGTGCAGTGCCTCCCCGATGCCCGATTTTAGAGTTAAACGTCTTATCAGGAGCTTCACTGCACTGAAGTCACCCTGAAAAGACATTAGCTTCCATCCGCACAGTCATTGCCCCCTGGTCTCTAATGAGAGTTTGCCCAGTTAAAGTTGCAACATTGGGTTTAACGTGAGAGATCTTGACTTTCAGCCTGTAACTTTTGAAAAGGGTCGATGTACTTAGGGCTTCCTGCTACAAAGTAAGAGTCAAGGACCCTCTTCCGCAAAGAGGAGCTGGCCTTAGTGGGAAATGGAGATTGAGCTCCTTTAAATCACCGCTCTGTCACCAATCATTAAGAAACCTTTCCAAGAACATACATGTATCGTGTCTCCAGGAGGGCTGGGATTTGTGCAAGGTTCTGAGTAACATGCTACCACAGGAAGGTGGAGGTCCTGCTCAGCCCTAGAGACAGGCACACACATGCAAACACACACACAGAAACCTTAGACACACAACTGGTAGTGTCGAGCCAAAGACTTAGCAGTATGAGGAGGCACTGAACCCACCCACGCTCCAAAGAAGGAGAGGCCTTTCCCTGATCCACACGTGCATTCTCCCTCCTTCTCCCCCAAACCTGCCTCCTCCTCAAGCCCACGCATTATTACATAGAATACGATTAGGCAGCGCTCTCAGGTTACAGAATTGTCAACGATGCTCTCGTTAAAACAACAGCACAGTCAAACAGACAGCATGCTCGCATGTGAAATGCGATCAGTTCTTTCAGACACGGCTCATGATGAATGGAGCCACACAAGGAGGACTGCAGCTATGCTGCGCCCCGAGCCGAACTGGGAGAATGGCTACCTACCAAAGTGCTGCACACTCTCATTTCACCCTCAGAGGCAGAAAAGAGGACTGCAAAGGACTCACGGGTCTCCCATGCTCTCCGCAAAGGACTCCCATTCCTCCTGCGGACCAAAGGTAACAACAAAAGCAGCTTTTTATTTGTAGAGCACACAACTTTTGGAAAATACACAGCTAAAACTGTCCCCACTTTAAGTGCTTTACAGCACTTAAAGCGGGGACAGTTTTAGCTGTGTAATTTGAAAAACTTGCCTCTAAGTGCCTAGATGATGAAGTTCGAATGGGGGACCTGTGTCCACTTGCGTTGAGCATTCTTTCAGTGAGAAAGGATTTGGTTACATTTTGACTCTTTAGCACTGATTCTCATTCTTGTCAATCAACTGTGAAATTTCTGTGTTAATTTCTAGCAGAGGTAATAGAGTTAGTCCAAAATCATAGGTGTATATAAGTCCAGGTGGACAAGTAGGCCCAGAATCCCAGGCACTGAGCTGAAAAGGGGATGATTTCCCAGTGGGCCTCACATCCCACAGAAACCGCTGTGCAAAAGTCGAGAAACAGATACAGAAAGTGACTGGCCTAAGGCTTGTCACTTGAATCTGAGTGGCTGAATGAGTGGCGGATGGTTGGAAATGAAATCCAAATCCCCTGACCTCTAATTTCAGAGGGTGCAGTGCCTCCCCCATGCCCGATTTTAGAGTTAAACGTCTTAGCAAGAGCTTCACTGCACTGAAGTCACCCTGAAAAGACATTAGCTTCCATCCGCACAGTCATTGCCCCCTGGTCTCTAATGAGAGTTTGCCCAGTTAAAGTTGCAACATTGGGTTTAACGTGACAGATCTTGACTTTCAGCCTGTAACTTTTGAAAAGGGTCGATGTACTTAGGGCTTCCTGCTACAATGTAAGAGTCAAGGACCCTGTTCCGCAAAGAGGAGCTGGCCTTAGTGGGAAATGGAGAATGAGCTCCTTTAAATCACCGCTCTGTCACCAATCATTAAGAAACCTTTCCAAGAACATACATGTATCGTGTCTCCAGGAGGGCTGGGATTTGTGCAAGGTTCTGAGTAACATGCTACCACAGGAAGGTGGAGGTCCTGCTCAGCCCTAGAGACAGGCACACACATGCAAACACACACACAGAAACCTTAGACACACAACTGGTAGTGTCGAGCCAAAGACTTAGCAGTATGAGGAGTGCACTGAACCCACCCATGCTCCAAAGAAGGAGAGGCCTTTCCCTGATCCACACGTGCATTCTCCCTCCTTCTCCCCCAAACCTGCCTCCTCCTCAAGCCCACGCATTATTACATAGAATACGATTAGGCAGCGCTCTCAGGTTACAGAATTGTCAACGATGCTCTCGTTAAAACAACAGCACAGTCAAACAGACAGCATGCTAGCATGTGAAATGCGATCAGTTCTTTCAGACACGGCTCATGATGAATGGAGCCACACAAGGAGGACTGCAGCTATGCTGCGCCCCGAGCCGAACTGGGAGAATGGCTACCTACCAAAGTGCTGCACACTCTCATTTCACCCTCAGAGGCAGAAAAGAGGACTGCAAAGGACTCACGGGTCTCCCATGCTCTCCGCAAAGGACTCCCATTCCTCCTGCGGACCAAAGGTAACAACAAAAGCAGCTTTTTATTTCTAGAGCACACAACTTTTGGAAAATACACAGCTAAAACTGTCCCCGCTTTAAGTGCTGTAAAGCACTTAAAGCGGGGACAGTTTTAGCTGTGTAATTTGAAAAACTTGCCTCTAAGTGCCTAGATGATGAAGTTCGAATGGGGGACCTGTGTCCACTTGCGTTGAGCATTCTTTCAGTGAGAAAGGATTTGGTTACATTTTGACTCTTTAGCACTGATTCTCATTCTTGTCAATCAACTGTGAAATTTCTGTGTTAATTTCTAGCAGAGGTAATAGAGTTAGTCCAAAATCATAGGTGTATATAAGTCCAGGTGGACAAGTAGGCCCAGAATCCCAGGCACTGAGCTGAAAAGGGGATGATTTCCCAGTGGGCCTCACGTCCCACAGAAACCGCTGTGCAAAAGTCGAGAAACAGATACAGAAAGTGACTGGCCTAAGGCTTGTCACTTGAATCTGAGTGGCTGAATGAGTGGCGGATGGTTGGAAATGAAATCCAAATCCCCTGACCTCTAATTTCAGAGGGTGCAGTGCCTCCCCCATGCCCGATTTTAGAGTTAGACGTCTTAGCAAGAGCTTCACTGCACTGAAGTCACCCTGAAAAGACATTAGCTTCCATCTGCACAGTCATTGCCCCCTGGTCTCTAATGAGAGTTTGCCCAGTTAAAGTTGCAACATTGGGTTTAACGTGAGAGATCTTGACTTTCAGCCTGTAACTTTTGAAAAGGGTCGATGTACTTAGGGCTTCCTGCTACAAAGTAACAGTCAAGGACCCTCTTCCGCAAAGAGGAGCTGGCCTTAGTGGGAAATGGAGAATGAGCTCCTTTAAATCACCGCTCTGTCACCAATCATTAAGAAACCTTTCCAAGAACATACATGTATCGTGTCTCCAGGAGGGCTGGGATTTGTGCAAGGTTCTGAGTAACATGCTACCACAGGAAGGTGGAGGTCCTGCTCAGCCCTAGAGACAGGCACACACATGCAAACACACACACAGAAACCTTAGACACACAACTGGTAGTGTCGAGCCAAAGACTTAGCAGTATGAGGAGGGCACTGAACCCACCCACGCTCCAAAGAAGGAGAGGCCTTTCCCTGATCCACACGTGCATTCTCCCTCCTTCTCCCCCAAACCTGCCTCCTCCTCAAGCCCACGCATTATTACATAGAATACGATTAGGCAGCGCTCTCAGGTTACAGAATTGTCAACGATGCTCTCGTTAAAACAACAGCACAGTCAAACAGACAGCATGCTAGCATGTGAAATGCGATCAGTTCTTTCAGACACGGCTCATGATGAATGGAGCCACACAAGGAGGACTGCAGCTATGCTGCGCCCCGAGCCGAACTGGGAGAATGGCTACCTACCAAAGTGCTGCACACTCTCATTTCACCCTCAGAGGCAGAAAAGAGGACTGCAAAGGACTCACGGGTCTCCCATGCTCTCCGCAAAGGACTCCCATTCCTCCTGCGGACCAAAGGTAACAACAAAAGCAGCTTTTTATTTGTAGAGCACACAACTTTTGGAAAATACACAGCTAAAACTGTCCCCGCTTTAAGTGCTGTAAAGCACTTAAAGCGGGGACAGTTTTAGCTGTGTAATTTGAAAAACTTGCCTCTAAGTGCCTAGATGATGAAGTTCGAATGGGGGACCTGTGTCCACTTGCGTTGAGCATTCTTTCAGTGAGAAAGGAATTGGTTACATTTTGACTCTTTAGCACTGATTCTCATTCTTGTCAATCAACTGTGAAATTTCTGTGTTAATTTCTAGCAGAGGTAACAGAGTTAGTCCAAAATCATAGGTGTATATAAGTCCAGGTGGACAAGTAGGCCCAGAATCCCAGGCACTGAGCTGAAAAGGGGATGATTTCCCAGTGGGCCTCACGTCCCACAGAAACCGCTGTGCAAAAGTCGAGAAACAGATACAGAAAGTGACTGGCCTAAGGCTTGTCACTTGAATCTGAGTGGCTGAATGAGTGGCGGATGGTTGGAAATGAAATCCAAATCCCCTGACCTCTAATTTCAGAGGGTGCAGTGCCTCCCCCATGCCCGATTTTAGAGTTAAACGTCTTAGCAAGAGCTTCACTGCACTGAAGTCACCCTGAAAAGACATTAGCTTCCATCCGCACAGTCATTGCCCCCTGGTCTCTAATGAGAGTTTGCCCAGTTAAAGTTGCAACATTGGGTTTAACGTGAGAGATCTTGACTTTCAGCCTGTAACTTTTGAAAAGGGTCGATGTACTTAGGGCTTCCTGCTACAAAGTAAGAGTCAAGGACCCTCTTCCGCAAAGAGGAGCTGGCCTTAGTGGGAAATGGAGAATGAGCTCCTTTAAATCACCGCTCTGTCACCAATCATTAAGAAACCTTTCCAAGAACATACATGTATCGTGTCTCCAGGAGGGCTGGGATTTGTGCAAGGTTCTGAGTAACATGCTACCACAGGAAGGTGGAGGTCCTGCTCAGCCCTAGAGACAGGCACACACATGCAAACACACACACAGAAACCTTAGACACACAACTGGTAGTGTCGAGCCAAAGACTTAGCAGTATGAGGAGGGCACTGAACCCACCCACGCTCCAAAGAAGGAGAGGCCTTTCCCTGATCCACACGTGCATTCTCCCTCCTTCTCCCCCAAACCTGCCTCCTCCTCAAGCCCACGCATTATTACATAGAATACGATTAGGCAGCGCTCTCAGGTTACAGAATTGTCAACGATGCTCTCGTTAAAACAACAGCACAGTCAAACAGACAGCATGCTAGCATGTGAAATGCGATCAGTTCTTTCAGACACGGCTCATGATGAATGGAGCCACACAAGGAGGACTGCAGCTATGCTGCGCCCCGAGCCGAACTGGGAGAATGGCTACCTACCAAAGTGCTGCACACTCTCATTTCACCCTCAGAGGCAGAAAAGAGGACTGCAAAGGACTCACGGGTCTCCCATGCTCTCCGCAAAGGACTCCCATTCCTCCTGCGGACCAAAGGTAACAACAAAAGCAGCTTTTTATTTGTAGAGCACACAACTTTTGGAAAATACACAGCTAAAACTGTCCCCGCTTTAAGTGCTGTAAAGCACTTAAAGCGGGGACAGTTTTAGCTGTGTAATTTGAAAAACTTGCCTCTAAGTGCCTAGATGATGAAGTTCGAATGGGGGACCTGTGTCCACTTGCGTTGAGCATTCTTTCAGTGAGAAAGGATTTGGTTACATTTTGACTCTTTAGCACTGATTCTCATTCTTGTCAATCAACTGTGAAATTTCTGTGTTAATTTCTAGCAGAGGTAATAGAGTTAGTCCAAAATCATAGGTGTATATAAGTCCAGGTGGACAAGTAGGCCCAGAATCCCAGGCACTGAGCTGAAAAGGGGATGATTTCCCAGTGGGCCTCACGTCCCACAGAAACCGCTGTGCAAAAGTCGAGAAACAGATACAGAAAGTGACTGGCCTAAGGCTTGTCACTTGAATGTGAGTGGCTGAATGAGTGGCGGATGGTTGGAAATGAAATCCAAATCCCCTGACCTCTAATTTCAGAGGGTGCAGTGCCTCCCCCATGCCCGATTTTAGAGTTAAACGTCTTAGCAAGAGCTTCACTGCACTGAAGTCACCCTGAAAAGACATTAGCTTCCATCCGCACAGTCATTGCCCCCTGGTCTCTAATGAGAGTTTGCCCAGTTAAAGTTGCAACATTGGGTTTAACGTGAGAGATCTTGACTTTCAGCCTGTAACTTTTGAAAAGGGTCGATGTACTTAGGGCTTCCTGCTACAAAGTAAGAGTCAAGGACTCTCTTCCGCAAAGAGGAGCTGGCCTTAGTGGGAAATGGAGAATGAGCTCCTTTAAATCACCGCTCTGTCACCAATCATTAAGAAACCTTTCCAAGAACATACATGTATCGTGTCTCCAGGAGGGCTGGGATTTGTGTAAGGTTCTGAGTAACATGCTACCACAGGAAGGTGGAGGTCCTGCTCAGCCCTAGAGACAGGCACACACATGCAAACACACACACAGAAACCTTAGACACACAACTGGTAGTGTCGAGCCAAAGACTTAGCAGTATGAGGAGGGCACTGAACCCACCCACGCTCCAAAGAAGGAGAGGCCTTTCCCTGATCCACACGTGCATTCTCCCTCCTTCTCCCCCAAACCTGCCTCCTCCTCAAGCCCACGCATTATTACATAGAATACGATTAGGCAGCGCTCTCAGGTTACAGAATTGTCAACGATGCTCTCGTTAAAACAACAGCACAGTCAAACAGACAGCATGCTAGCATGTGAAATGCGATCAGTTCTTTCAGACACGGCTCATGATGAATGGAGCCACACAAGGAGGACTGCAGCTATGCTGCGCCCCGAGCCGAACTGGGAGAATGGCTACCTACCAAAGTGCTGCACACTCTCATTTCACCCTCAGAGGCAGAAAAGAGGACTGCAAAGGACTCACGGGTCTCCCATGCTCTCCGCAAAGGACTCCCATTCCTCCTGCGGACCAAAGGTAACAACAAAAGCAGCTTTTTATTTGTAGAGCACACAACTTTTGGAAAATACACAGCTAAAACTGTCCCCGCTTTAAGTGCTGTAAAGCACTTAAAGCGGGGACAGTTTTAGCTGTGTAATTTGAAAAACTTGCCTCTAAGTGCCTAGATGATGAAGTTCGAATGGGGGACCTGTGTCCACTTGCGTTGAGCATTCTTTCAGTGAGAAAGGATTTGGTTACATTTTGACTCTTTAGCACTGATTCTCATTCTTGTCAATCAACTGTGAAATTTCTGTGTTAATTTCTAGCAGAGGTAATAGAGTTAGTCCAAAATCACAGGTGTATATAAGTCCAGGTGGACAAGTAGGCCCAGAATCCCAGGCACTGAGCTGAAAAGGGGATGATTTCCCAGTGGGCCTCACGTCCCACAGAAACCGCTGTGCAAAAGTCGAGAAACAGATACAGAAAGTGACTGGCCTAAGGCTTGTCACTTGAATGTGAGTGGCTGAATGAGTGGCGGATGGTTGGAAATGAAATCCAAATCCCCTGACCTCTAATTTCAGAGGGTGCAGTGCCTCCCCCATGCCCGATTTTAGAGTTAAACGTCTTAGCAAGAGCTTCACTGCACTGAAGTCACCCTGAAAAGACATTAGCTTCCATCCGCACAGTCATTGCCCCCTGGTCTCTAATGAGAGTTTGCCCAGTTAAAGTTGCAACATTGGGTTTAACGTGAGAGATCTTGACTTTCAGCCTGTAACTTTTGAAAAGGGTCGATGTACTTAGGGCTTCCTGCTACAAAGTAAGAGTCAAGGACCCTCTTCCGCAAAGAGGAGCTGGCCTTAGTGGGAAATGGAGAATGAGCTCCTTTAAATCACCGCTCTGTCACCAATCATTAAGAAACCTTTCCAAGAACATACATGTATCGTGTCTCCAGGAGGGCTGGGATTTGTGCAAGGTTCTGAGTAACATGCTACCACAGGAAGGTGGAGGTCCTGCTCAGCCCTAGAGACAGACACACACATGCAAACACACACACAGAAACCTTAGACACACAACTGGTAGTGTCGAGCCAAAGACTTAGCAGTATGAGGAGGGCACTGAACCCACCCACGCTCCAAAGAAGGAGAGGCCTTTCCCTGATCCACACGTGCATTCTCCCTCCTTCTCCCCCAAACCTGCCTCCTCCTCAAGCCCACGCATTATTACATAGAATACGATTAGGCAGCGCTCTCAGGTTACAGAATTGTCAACGATGCTCTCGTTAAAACAACAGCACAGTCAAACAGACAGCATGCTAGCATGTGAAATGCGATCAGTTCTTTCAGACACGGCTCATGATGAATGGAGCCACACAAGGAGGACTGCAGCTATGCTGCGCCCCGAGCCGAACTGGGAGAATGGCTACCTACCAAAGTGCTGCACACTCTCATTTCACCCTCAGAGGCAGAAAAGAGGACTGCAAAGGACTCACGGGTCTCCCATGCTCTCCGCAAAGGACTCCCATTACTCCTGCGGACCAAAGGTTACAACAAAAGCAGCTTTTTATTTGTAGAGCACACAACTTTTGGAAAATACACAGCTAAAACTGTCCCCGCTTTAAGTGCTTTACAGCACTTAAAGCGGGGACAGTTTTAGCTGTGTAATTTGAAAAACTTGCCTCTAAGTGCCTAGATGATGAAGTTCGAATGGGGGACCTGTGTCCACTTGCGTTGAGCATTCTTTCAGTGAGAAAGGATTTGGTTACATTTTGACTCTTTAGCACTGATTCTCATTCTTGTCAATCAACTGTGAAATTTCTGTGTTAATTTCTAGCAGAGGTAACAGAGTTAGTCCAAAATCATAGGTGTATATAAGTCCAGGTGGACAAGTAGGCCCAGAATCCCAGGCACTGAGCTGAAAAGGGGATGATTTCCCAGTGGGCCTCACGTCCCACAGAAACCGCTGTGCAAAAGTCGAGAAACAGATACAGAAAGTGACTGGCCTAAGGCTTGTCACTTGAATCTGAGTGGCTGAATGAGTGGCGGATGGTTGGAAATGAAATCCAAATCCCCTGACCTCTAATTTCAGAGGGTGCAGTGCCTCCCCCATGCCCGATTTTAGAGTTAAACGTCTTAGCAAGAGCTTCACTGCACTGAAGTCACCCTGAAAAGACATTAGCTTCCATCCGCACAGTCAATGCCCCCTGGTCTCTAATGAGAGTTTGCCCAGTTAAAGTTGCAACATTGGGTTTAACGTGAGAGATCTTGACTTTCAGCCTGTAACTTTTGAAAAGGGTCGATGTACTTAGGGCTTCCTGCTACAAAGTAAGAGTCAAGGACCCTCTTCCGCAAAGAGGAGCTGGCCTTAGTGGGAAATGGAGAATGAGCTCCTTTAAATCACCGCTCTGTCACCAATCATTAAGAAACCTTTCCAAGAACATACATGTATCGTGTCTCCAGGAGGGCTGGGATTTGTGCAAGGTTCTGAGTAACATGCTACCACAGGAAGGTGGAGGTCCTGCTCAGCCCTAGAGACAGACACACACATGCAAACACACACACAGAAACCTTAGACACACAACTGGTAGTGTCGAGCCAAAGACTTAGCAGTATGAGGAGGGCACTGAACCCACCCATGCTCCAAAGAAGGAGAGGCCTTTCCCTGATCCACACGTGCATTCTCCCTCCTTCTCCCCCAAACCTGCCTCCTCCTCAAGCCCACGCATTATTACATAGAATACGATTAGGCAGCGCTCTCAGGTTACAGAATTGTCAACGATGCTCTCGTTAAAACAACAGCACAGTCAAACAGACAGCATGCTAGCATGTGAAATGCGATCAGTTCTTTCAGACACGGCTCATGATGAATGTAGCCACACAAGGAGGACTGCAGCTATGCTGCGCCCCGAGCCGAACTGGGAGAATGGCTACCTACCAAAGTGCTGCACACTCTCATTTCACCCTCAGAGGCAGAAAAGAGGACTGCAAAGGACTCACGGGTCTCCCATGCTCTCCGCAAAGGACTCCCATTCCTCCTGCGGACCAAAGGTAACAACAAAAGCAGCTTTTTATTTGTAGAGCACACAACTTTTGGAAAATACACAGCTAAAACTGTCCCCGCTTTAAGTGCTTTACAGCACTTAAAGCGGGGACAGTTTTAGCTGTGTAATTTGAAAAACTTGCCTCTAAGTGCCTAGATGATGAAGTTCGAATGGGGGACCTGTGTCCACTTGCGTTGAGCATTCTTTCAGTGAGAAAGGATTTGGTTACATTTTGACTCTTTAGCACTGATTCTCATTCTTGTCAATCAACTGTGAAATTTCTGTGTTAATTTCTAGCAGAGGTAATAGAGTTAGTCCAAAATCATAGGTGTATATAAGTCCAGGTGGACAAGTAGGCCCAGAATCCCAGGCACTGAGCTGAAAAGGGGATGATTTCCCAGTGGGCCTCACGTCCCACAGAAACCGCTGAGCAAAAGTCGAGAAACAGATACAGAAAGTGACTGGCCTAAGGCTTGTCACTTGAATGTGAGTGGCTGAATGAGTGGCGGATGGTTGGAAATGAAATCCAAATCCCCTGACCTCTAATTTCAGAGGGTGCAGTGCCTCCCCCATGCCCGATTTTAGAGTTAAACGTCTTAGCAAGAGCTTCACTGCACTGAAGTCACCCTGAAAAGACATTAGCTTCCATCCGCACAGTCATTGCCCCCTGGTCTCTAATGAGAGTTTGCCCAGTTAAAGTTGCAACATTGGGTTTAACGTGAGAGATCTTGACTTTCAGCCTGTAACTTTTGAAAAGGGTCGATGTACTTAGGGCTTCCTGCTACAAAGTAAGAGTCAAGGACCCTCTTCCGCAAAGAGGAGCTGGCCTTAGTGGGAAATGGAGAATGAGCTCCTTTAAATCACCGCTCTGTCACCAATCATTAAGAAACCTTTCCAAGAACATACATGTATCGTGTCTCCAGGAGGGCTGGGATTTGTGCAAGGTTCTGAGTAACATGCTACCACAGGAAGGTGGAGGTCCTGCTCAGCCCTAGAGACAGACACACACATGCAAACACACACACAGAAACCTTAGACACACAACTGGTAGTGTCGAGCCAAAGACTTAGCAGTATGAGGAGGGCACTGAACCCACCCACGCTCCAAAGAAGGAGAGGCCTTTCCCTGATCCACACGTGCATTCTCCCTCCTTCTCCCCCAAACCTGCCTCCTCCTCAAGCCCACGCATTATTACATAGAATACGATTAGGCAGCGCTCTCAGGTTACAGAATTGTCAACGATGCTCTCGTTAAAACAACAGCACAGTCAAACAGACAGCATGCTAGCATGTGAAATGCGATCAGTTCTTTCAGACACGGCTCATGATGAATGGAGCCACACAAGGAGGACTGCAGCTATGCTGCGCCCCGAGCCGAACTGGGAGAATGGCTACCTACCAAAGTGCTGCACACTCTCATTTCACCCTCAGAGGCAGAAAAGAGGACTGCAAAGGACTCACGGGTCTCCCATGCTCTCCGCAAAGGACTCCCATTCCTCCTGCGGACCAAAGGTTACAACAAAAGCAGCTTTTTATTTGTAGAGCACACAACTTTTGGAAAATACACAGCTAAAACTGTGCCCGCTTTAAGTGCTGTAAAGCACTTAAAGCGGGGACAGTTTTAGCTGTGTAATTTGAAAAACTTGCCTCTAAGTGCCTAGATGATGAAGTTCGAATGGGGGACCTGTGTCCACTTGCGTTGAGCATTCTTTCAGTGAGAAAGGATTTGGTTACATTTTGACTCTTTAGCACTGATTCTCATTCTTGTCAATCAACTGTGAAATTTCTGTGTTAATTTCTAGCAGAGGTAACAGAGTTAGTCCAAAATCATAGGTGTATATAAGTCCAGGTGGACAAGTAGGCCCAGAATCCCAGGCACTGAGCTGAAAAGGGGATGATTTCCCAGTGGGCCTCACGTCCCACAGAAACCGCTGTGCAAAAGTCGAGAAACAGATACAGAAAGTGACTGGCCTAAGGCTTGTCACTTGAATCTGAGTGGCTGAATGAGTGGCGGATGGTTGGAAATGAAATCCAAATCCCCTGACCTCTAATTTCAGAGGGTGCAGTGCCTCCCCCATGCCCGATTTTAGAGTTAAACGTCTTAGCAAGAGCTTCACTGCACTGAAGTCACCCTGAAAAGACATTAGCTTCCATCCGCACAGTCATTGCCCCCTGGTCTCTAATGAGAGTTTGCCCAGTTAAAGTTGCAACATTGGGTTTAACGTGAGAGATCTTGACTTTCAGCCTGTAACTTTTGAAAAGGGTCGATGTACTTAGGGCTTCCTGCTACAAAGTAAGAGTCAAGGACCCTCTTCCGCAAAGAGGAGCTGGCCTTAGTGGGAAATGGAGAATGAGCTCCTTTAAATCACCGCTCTGTCACCAATCATTAAGAAACCTTTCCAAGAACATACATGTATCGTGTCTCCAGGAGGGCTGGGATTTGTGCAAGGTTCTGAGTAACATGCTACCACAGGAAGGTGGAGGTCCTGCTCAGCCCTAGAGACAGACACACACATGCAAACACACACACAGAAACCTTAGACACACAACTGGTAGTGTCGAGCCAAAGACTTAGCAGTATGAGGAGTGCACTGAACCCACCCATGCTCCAAAGAAGGAGAGGCCTTTCCCTGATCCACACGTGCATTCTCCCTCCTTCTCCCCCAAACCTGCCTCCTCCTCAAGCCCACGCATTATTACATAGAATACGATTAGGCAGCGCTCTCAGGTTACAGAATTGTCAACGATGCTCTCGTTAAAACAACAGCACAGTCAAACAGACAGCATGCTAGCATGTGAAATGCGATCAGTTCTTTCAGACACGGCTCATGATGAATGTAGCCACACAAGGAGGACTGCAGCTATGCTGCGCCCCGAGCCGAACTGGGAGAATGGCTACCTACCAAAGTGCTGCACACTCTCATTTCACCCTCAGAGGCAGAAAAGAGGACTGCAAAGGACTCACGGGTCTCCCATGCTCTCCGCAAAGGACTCCCATTCCTCCTGCGGACCAAAGGTAACAAGAAGAGCAGCTTTTTATTTGTAGAGCACACAACTTTTGGAAAATACACAGCTAAAACTGTCCCCGCTTTAAGTGCTTTACAGCACTTAAAGTGGGGACAGTTTTAGCTGTGTAATTTGAAAAACTTGCCTCGAAGTGCCTAGATGATGAAGTTCGAATGGGGGTCCTGTGTCCACTTGCGTTGAGCATTCTTTCAGTGAGAAAGGATTTGGTTACATTTTGACTCTTTAGCACTGATTCTCATTCTTGTCAATCAACTGTGAAATTTCTGTGTTAATTTCTAGCAGAGGTAATAGAGTTAGTCCAAAATCATAGGTGTATATAAGTCCAGGTGGACAAGTAGGCCCAGAATCCCAGGCACTGAGCTGAAAAGGGGATGATTTCCCAGTGGGCCTCACGTCCCACAGAAACCGCTGTGCAAAAGTCGAGAAACAGATACAGAAAGTGACTGGCCTAAGGCTTGTCACTTGAATGTGAGTGGCTGAATGAGTGGCGGATGGTTGGAAATGAAATCCAAATCCCCTGACCTCTAATTTCAGAGGGTGCAGTGCCTCCCCCATGCCCGATTTTAGAGTTAAACATCTTAGCAAGAGCTTCACTGCACTGAAGTCACCCTGAAAAGACATTAGCTTCCATCCGCACAGTCATTGCCCCCTGGTCTCTAATGAGAGTTTGCCCAGTTAAAGTTGCAACATTGGGTTTAACGTGAGAGATCTTGACTTTCAGCCTGTAACTTCTGAAAAGGGTCGATGTACTTAGGGCTTCCTGCTACAAAGTAAGAGTCAAGGACCCTCTTCCGCAAAGAGGAGCTGGCCTTAGTGGGAAATGGAGAATGAGCTCCTTTAAATCACCGCTCTGTCACCAATCATTAAGAAACCTTTCCAAGAACATACATGTATCGTGTCTCCAGGAGGGCTGGGATTTGTGCAAGGTTCTGAGTAACATGCTACCACAGGAAGGTGGAGGTCCTGCTCAGCCCTAGAGACAGGCACACACATGCAAACACACACACAGAAACCTTAGACACACAACTGGTAGTGTCGAGCCAAAGACTTAGCAGTATGAGGAGTGCACTGAACCCACCCATGCTCCAAAGAAGGAGAGGCCTTTCCCTGATCCACACGTGCATTCTCCCTCCTTCTCCCCCAAACCTGCCTCCTCCTCAAGCCCACGCATTATTACATAGAATACGATTAGGCAGCGCTCTCAGGTTACAGAATTGTCAACGATGCTCTCGTTAAAACAACAGCACAGTCAAACAGACAGCATGCTAGCATGTGAAATGCGATCAGTTCTTTCAGACACGGCTCATGATGAATGGAGCCACACAAGGAGGACTGCAGCTATGCTGCGCCCCGAGCCGAACTGGGAGAATGGCTACCTACCAAAGTGCTGCACACTCTCATTTCACCCTCAGAGGCAGAAAAGAGGACTGCAAAGGACTCACGGGTCTCCCATGCTCTCCGCAAAGGACTCCCATTCCTCCTGCGGACCAAAGGTAACAAGAAAAGCAGCTTTTTATTTGTAGAGCACACAACTTTTGGAAAATACACAGCTAAAACTGTCCCCGCTTTAAGTGCTTTACAGCACTTAAAGCGGGGACAGTTTTAGCTGTGTAATTTGAAAAACTTGCCTCTAAGTGCCTAGATGATGAAGTTCGAATGGGGGACCGGTGTCCACTTGCGTTGAGCATTCTTTCAGTGAGAAAGGATTTGGTTACATTTTGACTCTTTAGCACTGATTCTCATTCTTGTCAATCAACTGTGAAATTTCTGTGTTAATTTCTAGCAGAGGTAATAGAGTTAGTCCAAAATCATAGGTGTATATAAGTCCAGGTGGACAAGTAGGCCCAGAATCCCAGGCACTGAGCTGAAAAGGGGATGATTTCCCAGTGGGCCTCACGTCCCACAGAAACCGCTGTGCAAAAGTCGAGAAACAGATACAGAAAGTGACTGGCCTAAGGCTTGTCACTTGAATGTGAGTGGCTGAATGAGTGGCGGATGGTTGGAAATGAAATCCAAATCCCCTGACCTCTAATTTCAGAGGGTGCAGTGCCTCCCCCATGCCCGATTTTAGAGTTAAACGTCTTAGCAAGAGCTTCACTGCACTGAAGTCACCCTGAAAAGACATTAGCTTCCATCCGCACAGTCATTGCCCCCTGGTCTCTAATGAGAGTTTGCCCAGTTAAAGTTGCAACATTGGGTTTAACGTGAGAGATCTTGACTTTCAGCCTGTAACTTTTGAAAAGGGTCGATGTACTTAGGGCTTCCTGCTACAAAGTAAGAGTCAAGGACTCTCTTCCGCAAAGAGGAGCTGGCCTTAGTGGGAAATGGAGAATGAGCTCCTTTAAATCACCGCTCTGTCACCAATCATTAAGAAACCTTTCCAAGAACATACATGTATCGTGTCTCCAGGAGGGCTGGGATTTGTGCAAGGTTCTGAGTAACATGCTACCACAGGAAGGTGGAGGTCCTGCTCAGCCCTAGAGACAGGCACACACATGCAAACACACACACAGAAACCTTAGACACACAACTGGTAGTGTCGAGCCAAAGACTTAGCAGTATGAGGAGGGCACTGAACCCACCCACGCTCCAAAGAAGGAGAGGCCTTTCCCTGATCCACACGTGCATTCTCCCTCCTTCTCCCCCAAACCTGCCTCCTCCTCAAGCCCACGCATTATTACATAGAATACGATTAGGCAGCGCTCTCAGGTTACAGAATTGTCAACGATGCTCTCGTTAAAACAACAGCACAGTCAAACAGACAGCATGCTAGCATGTGAAATGCGATCAGTTCTTTCAGACACGGCTCATGATGAATGTAGCCACACAAGGAGGACTGCAGCTATGCTGCGCCCCGAGCCGAACTGGGAGAATGGCTACCTACCAAAGTGCTGCACACTCTCATTTCACCCTCAGAGGCAGAAAAGAGGACTGCAAAGGACTCACGGGTCTCCCATGCTCTCCGCAAAGGACTCCCATTCCTCCTGCGGACCAAAGGTAACAACAAAAGCAGCTTTTTATTTGTAGAGCACACAACTTTTGGAAAATACACAGCTAAAACTGTCCCCGCTTTAAGTGCTTTACAGCACTTAAAGCGGGGACAGTTTTAGCTGTGTAATTTGAAAAACTTGCCTCTAAGTGCCTAGATGATGAAGTTCGAATGGGGGACCTGTGTCCACTTGCGTTGAGCATTCTTTCAGTGAGAAAGGATTTGGTTACATTTTGACTCTTTAGCACTGATTCTCATTCTTGTCAATCAACTGTGAAATTTCTGTGTTAATTTCTAGCAGAGGTAATAGAGTTAGTCCAAAATCATAGGTGTATATAAGTCCAGGTGGACAAGTAGGCCCAGAATCCCAGGCACTGAGCTGAAAAGGGGATGATTTCCCAGTGGGCCTCACGTCCCACAGAAACCGCTGTGCAAAAGTCGAGAAACAGATACAGAAAGTGACTGGCCTAAGGCTTGTCACTTGAATGTGAGTGGCTGAATGAGTGGCGGATGGTTGGAAATGAAATCCAAATCCCCTGACCTCTAATTTCAGAGGGTGCAGTGCCTCCCCCATGCCCGATTTTAGAGTTAAACGTCTTAGCAAGAGCTTCACTGCACTGAAGTCACCCTGAAAAGACATTAGCTTCCATCCGCACAGTCATTGCCCCCTGGTCTCTAATGAGAGTTTGCCCAGTTAAAGTTGCAACATTGGGTTTAACGTGAGAGATCTTGACTTTCAGCCTGTAACTTTTGAAAAGGGTCGATGTACTTAGGGCTTCCTGCTACAAAGTAAGAGTCAAGGACCCTCTTCCGCAAAGAGGAGCTGGCCTTAGTGGGAAATGGAGAATGAGCTCCTTTAAATCACCGCTCTGTCACCAATCATTAAGAAACCTTTCCAAGAACATACATGTATCGTGTCTCCAGGAGGGCTGGGATTTGTGCAAGGTTCTGAGTAACATGCTACCACAGGAAGGTGGAGGTCCTGCTCAGCCCTAGAGACAGACACACACATGCAAACACACACACAGAAACCTTAGACACACAACTGGTAGTGTCGAGCCAAAGACTTAGCAGTATGAGGAGGGCACTGAACCCACCCATGCTCCAAAGAAGGAGAGGCCTTTCCCTGATCCACACGTGCATTCTCCCTCCTTCTCCCCCAAACCTGCCTCCTCCTCAAGCCCACGCATTATTACATAGAATACGATTAGGCAGCGCTCTCAGGTTACAGAATTGTCAACGATGCTCTCGTTAAAACAACAGCACAGTCAAACAGACAGCATGCTAGCATGTGAAATGCGATCAGTTCTTTCAGACACGGCTCATGATGAATGGAGCCACACAAGGAGGACTGCAGCTATGCTGCGCCCCGAGCCGAACTGGGAGAATGGCTACCTACCAAAGTGCTGCACACTCTCATTTCACCCTCAGAGGCAGAAAAGAGGACTGCAAAGGACTCACGGGTCTCCCATGCTCTCCGCAAAGGACTCCCATTCCTCCTGCGGACCAAAGGTAACAAGAAAAGCAGCTTTTTATTTGTAGAGCACACAACTTTTGGAAAATACACAGCTAAAACTGTCCCCGCTTTAAGTGCTTTACAGCACTTAAAGCGGGGACAGTTTTAGCTGTGTAATTTGAAAAACTTGCCTCGAAGTGCCTAGATGATGAAGTTCGAATGGGGGACCTGTGTCCACTTGCGTTGAGCATTCTTTCAGTGAGAAAGGATTTGGTTACATTTTGACTCTTTAGCACTGATTCTCATTCTTGTCAATCAACTGTGAAATTTCTGTGTTAATTTCTAGCAGAGGTAATAGAGTTAGTCCAAAATCATAGGTGTATATAAGTCCAGGTGGACAAGTAGGCCCAGAATCCCAGGCACTGAGCTGAAAAGGGGATGATTTCCCAGTGGGCCTCACGTCCCACAGAAACCGCTGTGCAAAAGTCGAGAAACAGATACAGAAAGTGACTGGCCTAAGGCTTGTCACTTGAATGTGAGTGGCTGAATGAGTGGCGGATGGTTGGAAATGAAATCCAAATCCCCTGACCTCTAATTTCAGAGGGTGCAGTGCCTCCCCCATGCCCGATTTTAGAGTTAAACGTCTTAGCAAGAGCTTCACTGCACTGAAGTCACCCTGAAAAGACATTAGCTTCCATCCGCACAGTCATTGCCCCCTGGTCTCTAATGAGAGTTTGCCCAGTTAAAGTTGCAACATTGGGTTTAACGTGAGAGATCTTGACTTTCAGCCTGTAACTTTTGAAAAGGGTCGATGTACTTAGGGCTTCCTGCTACAAAGTAAGAGTCAAGGACCCTCTTCCGCAAAGAGGAGCTGGCCTTAGTGGGAAATGGAGAATGAGCTCCTTTAAATCAAAGCTCTGTCACCAATCATTAAGAAACCTTTCCAAGAACATACATGTATCGTGTCTCCAGGAGGGCTGGGATTTGTGCAAGGTTCTGAGTAACATGCTACCACAGGAAGGTGGAGGTCCTGCTCAGCCCTAGAGACAGGCACACACATGCAAACACACACACAGAAACCTTAGACACACAACTGGTAGTGTCGAGCCAAAGACTTAGCAGTATGAGGAGGGCACTGAACCCACCCATGCTCCAAAGAAGGAGAGGCCTTTCCCTGATCCACACGTGCATTCTCCCTCCTTCTCCCCCAAACCTGCCTCCTCCTCAAGCCCACGCATTATTACATAGAATACGATTAGGCAGCGCTCTCAGGTTACAGAATTGTCAACGATGCTCTCGTTAAAACAACAGCACAGTCAAACAGACAGCATGCTAGCATGTGAAATGCGATCAGTTCTTTCAGACACGGCTCATGATGAATGGAGCCACACAAGGAGGACTGCAGCTATGCTGCGCCCCGAGCCGAACTGGGAGAATGGCTACCTACCAAAGTGCTGCACACTCTCATTTCACCCTCAGAGGCAGAAAAGAGGACTGCAAAGGACTCACGGGTCTCCCATGCTCTCCGCAAAGGACTCCCATTCCTCCTGCGGACCAAAGGTAACAAGAAAAGCAGCTTTTTATTTGTAGAGCACACAACTTTTGGAAAATACACAGCTAAAACTGTCCCCGCTTTAAGTGCTTTACAGCACTTAAAGCGGGGACAGTTTTAGCTGTGTAATTTGAAAAACTTGCCTCTAAGTGCCTAGATGATGAAGTTCGAATGGGGGACCGGTGTCCACTTGCGTTGAGCATTCTTTCAGTGAGAAAGGATTTGGTTACATTTTGACTCTTTAGCACTGATTCTCATTCTTGTCAATCAACTGTGAAATTTCTGTGTTAATTTCTAGCAGAGGTAATAGAGTTAGTCCAAAATCATAGGTGTATATAAGTCCAGGTGGACAAGTAGGCCCAGAATCCCAGGCACTGAGCTGAAAAGGGGATGATTTCCCAGTGGGCCTCACGTCCCACAGAAACCGCTGTGCAAAAGTCGAGAAACAGATACAGAAAGTGACTGGCCTAAGGCTTGTCACTTGAATGTGAGTGGCTGAATGAGTGGCGGATGGTTGGAAATGAAATCCAAATCCCCTGACCTCTAATTTCAGAGGGTGCAGTGCCTCCCCCATGCCCGATTTTAGAGTTAAACGTCTTAGCAAGAGCTTCACTGCACTGAAGTCACCCTGAAAAGACATTAGCTTCCATCCGCACAGTCATTGCCCCCTGGTCTCTAATGAGAGTTTGCCCAGTTAAAGTTGCAACATTGGGTTTAACGTGAGAGATCTTGACTTTCAGCCTGTAACTTTTGAAAAGGGTCGATGTACTTAGGGCTTCCTGCTACAAAGTAAGAGTCAAGGACTCTCTTCCGCAAAGAGGAGCTGGCCTTAGTGGGAAATGGAGAATGAGCTCCTTTAAATCACCGCTCTGTCACCAATCATTAAGAAACCTTTCCAAGAACATACATGTATCGTGTCTCCAGGAGGGCTGGGATTTGTGCAAGGTTCTGAGTAACATGCTACCACAGGAAGGTGGAGGTCCTGCTCAGCCCTAGAGACAGGCACACACATGCAAACACACACACAGAAACCTTAGACACACAACTGGTAGTGTCGAGCCAAAGACTTAGCAGTATGAGGAGGGCACTGAACCCACCCACGCTCCAAAGAAGGAGAGGCCTTTCCCTGATCCACACGTGCATTCTCCCTCCTTCTCCCCCAAACCTGCCTCCTCCTCAAGCCCACGCATTATTACATAGAATACGATTAGGCAGCGCTCTCAGGTTACAGAATTGTCAACGATGCTCTCGTTAAAACAACAGCACAGTCAAACAGACAGCATGCTAGCATGTGAAATGCGATCAGTTCTTTCAGACACGGCTCATGATGAATGGAGCCACACAAGGAGGACTGCAGCTATGCTGCGCCCCGAGCCGAACTGGGAGAATGGCTACCTACCAAAGTGCTGCACACTCTCATTTCACCCTCAGAGGCAGAAAAGAGGACTGCAAAGGACTCACGGGTCTCCCATGCTCTCCGCAAAGGACTCCCATTCCTCCTGCGGACCAAAGGTAACAACAAAAGCAGCTTTTTATTTGTAGAGCACACAACTTTTGGAAAATACACAGCTAAAACTGTCCCCGCTTTAAGTGCTTTACAGCACTTAAAGCGGGGACAGTTTTAGCTGTGTAATTTGAAAAACTTGCCTCTAAGTGCCTAGATGATGAAGTTCGAATGGGGGACCTGTGTCCACTTGCGTTGAGCATTCTTTCAGTGAGAAAGGATTTGGTTACATTTTGACTCTTTAGCACTGATTCTCATTCTTGTCAATCAACTGTGAAATTTCTGTGTTAATTTCTAGCAGAGGTAATAGAGTTAGTCCAAAATCATAGGTGTATATAAGTCCAGGTGGACAAGTAGGCCCAGAATCCCAGGCACTGAGCTGAAAAGGGGATGATTTCCCAGTGGGCCTCACGTCCCACAGAAACCGCTGTGCAAAAGTCGAGAAACAGATACAGAAAGTGACTGGCCTAAGGCTTGTCACTTGAATGTGAGTGGCTGAATGAGTGGCGGATGGTTGGAAATGAAATCCAAATCCCCTGACCTCTAATTTCAGAGGGTGCAGTGCCTCCCCCATGCCCGATTTTAGAGTTAAACGTCTTAGCAAGAGCTTCACTGCACTGAAGTCACCCTGAAAAGACATTAGCTTCCATCCGCACAGTCATTGCCCCCTGGTCTCTAATGAGAGTTTGCCCAGTTAAAGTTGCAACATTGGGTTTAACGTGAGAGATCTTGACTTTCAGCCTGTAACTTTTGAAAAGGGTCGATGTACTTAGGGCTTCCTGCTACAAAGTAAGAGTCAAGGACCCTCTTCCGCAAAGAGGAGCTGGCCTTAGTGGGAAATGGAGAATGAGCTCCTTTAAATCACCGCTCTGTCACCAATCATTAAGAAACCTTTCCAAGAACATACATGTATCGTGTCTCCAGGAGGGCTGGGATTTGTGCAAGGTTCTGAGTAACATGCTACCACAGGAAGGTGGAGGTCCTGCTCAGCCCTAGAGACAGACACACACATGCAAACACACACACAGAAACCTTAGACACACAACTGGTAGTGTCGAGCCAAAGACTTAGCAGTATGAGGAGGGCACTGAACCCACCCATGCTCCAAAGAAGGAGAGGCCTTTCCCTGATCCACACGTGCATTCTCCCTCCTTCTCCCCCAAACCTGCCTCCTCCTCAAGCCCACGCATTATTACATAGAATACGATTAGGCAGCGCTCTCAGGTTACAGAATTGTCAACGATGCTCTCGTTAAAACAACAGCACAGTCAAACAGACAGCATGCTAGCATGTGAAATGCGATCAGTTCTTTCAGACACGGCTCATGATGAATGGAGCCACACAAGGAGGACTGCAGCTATGCTGCGCCCCGAGCCGAACTGGGAGAATGGCTACCTACCAAAGTGCTGCACACTCTCATTTCACCCTCAGAGGCAGAAAAGAGGACTGCAAAGGACTCACGGGTCTCCCATGCTCTCCGCAAAGGACTCCCATTCCTCCTGCGGACCAAAGGTAACAAGAAAAGCAGCTTTTTATTTGTAGAGCACACAACTTTTGGAAAATACACAGCTAAAACTGTCCCCGCTTTAAGTGCTTTACAGCACTTAAAGCGGGGACAGTTTTAGCTGTGTAATTTGAAAAACTTGCCTCGAAGTGCCTAGATGATGAAGTTCGAATGGGGGACCTGTGTCCACTTGCGTTGAGCATTCTTTCAGTGAGAAAGGATTTGGTTACATTTTGACTCTTTAGCACTGATTCTCATTCTTGTCAATCAACTGTGAAATTTCTGTGTTAATTTCTAGCAGAGGTAATAGAGTTAGTCCAAAATCATAGGTGTATATAAGTCCAGGTGTACAAGTAGGCCCAGAATCCCAGGCACTGAGCTGAAAAGGGGATGATTTCCCAGTGGGCCTCACGTCCCACAGAAACCGCTGTGCAAAAGTCGAGAAACAGATACAGAAAGTGACTGGCCTAAGGCTTGTCACTTGAATGTGAGTGGCTGAATGAGTGGCGGATGGTTGGAAATGAAATCCAAATCCCCTGACCTCTAATTTCAGAGGGTGCAGTGCCTCCCCCATGCCCGATTTTAGAGTTAAACGTCTTAGCAAGAGCTTCACTGCACTGAAGTCACCCTGAAAAGACATTAGCTTCCATCCGCACAGTCATTGCCCCCTGGTCTCTAATGAGAGTTTGCCCAGTTAAAGTTGCAACATTGGGTTTAACGTGAGAGATCTTGACTTTCAGCCTGTAACTTTTGAAAAGGGTCGATGTACTTAGGGCTTCCTGCTACAAAGTAAGAGTCAAGGACCCTCTTCCGCAAAGAGGAGCTGGCCTTAGTGGGAAATGGAGAATGAGCTCCTTTAAATCACCGCTCTGTCACCAATCATTAAGAAACCTTTCCAAGAACATACATGTATCGTGTCTCCAGGAGGGCTGGGATTTGTGCAAGGTTCTGAGTAACATGCTACCACAGGAAGGTGGAGGTCCTGCTCAGCCCTAGAGACAGACACACACATGCAAACACACACACAGAAACCTTAGACACACAACTGGTAGTGTCGAGCCAAAGACTTAGCAGTATGAGGAGGGCACTGAACCCACCCATGCTCCAAAGAAGGAGAGGCCTTTCCCTGATCCACACGTGCATTCTCCCTCCTTCTCCCCCAAACCTGCCTCCTCCTCAAGCCCACGCATTATTACATAGAATACGATTAGGCAGCGCTCTCAGGTTACAGAATTGTCAACGATGCTCTCGTTAAAACAACAGCACAGTCAAACAGACAGCATGCTAGCATGTGAAATGCGATCAGTTCTTTCAGACACGGCTCATGATGAATGGAGCCACACAAGGAGGACTGCAGCTATGCTGCGCCCCGAGCCGAACTGGGAGAATGGCTACCTACCAAAGTGCTGCACACTCTCATTTCACCCTCAGAGGCAGAAAAGAGGACTGCAAAGGACTCACGGGTCTCCCATGCTCTCCGCAAAGGACTCCCATTCCTCCTGCGGACCAAAGGTAACAACAAAAGCAGCTTTTTATTTGTAGAGCACACAACTTTTGGAAAATACACAGCTAAAACTGTCCCCGCTTTAAGTGCTTTACAGCACTTAAAGCGGGGACAGTTTTAGCTGTGTAATTTGAAAAACTTGCCTCGAAGTGCCTAGATGATGAAGTTCGAATGGGGGACCTGTGTCCACTTGCGTTGAGCATTCTTTCAGTGAGAAAGGATTTGGTTACATTTTGACTCTTTAGCACTGATTCTCATTCTTGTCAATCAACTGTGAAATTTCTGTGTTAATTTCTAGCAGAGGTAATAGAGTTAGTCCAAAATCATAGGTGTATATAAGTCCAGGTGGACAAGTAGGCCCAGAATCCCAGGCACTGAGCTGAAAAGGGGATGATTTCCCAGTGGGCCTCACGTCCCACAGAAACCGCTGTGCAAAAGTCGAGAAACAGATACAGAAAGTGACTGGCCTAAGGCTTGTCACTTGAATCTGAGTGGCTGAATGAGTGGCGGATGGTTGGAAATGAAATCCAAATCCCCTGACCTCTAATTTCAGAGGGTGCAGTGCCTCCCCCATGCCCGATTTTAGAGTTAGACGTCTTAGCAAGAGCTTCACTGCACTGAAGTCACCCTGAAAAGACATTAGCTTCCATCCGCACAGTCATTGCCCCCTGGTCTCTAATGAGAGTTTGCCCAGTTAAAGTTGCAACATTGGGTTTAACGTGAGAGATCTTGACTTTCAGCCTGTAACTTTTGAAAAGGGTCGATGTACTTAGGGCTTCCTGCTACAAAGTAAGAGTCAAGGACCCTCTTCCGCAAAGAGGAGCTGGCCTTAGTGGGAAATGGAGAATGAGCTCCTTTAAATCACCGCTCTGTCACCAATCATTAAGAAACCTTTCCAAGAACATACATGTATCGTGTCTCCAGGAGGGCTGGGATTTGTGCAAGGTTCTGAGTAACATGCTACCACAGGAAGGTGGAGGTCCTGCTCAGCCCTAGAGACAGGCACACACATGCAAACACACACACAGAAACCTTAGACACACAACTGGTAGTGTCGAGCCAAAGACTTAGCAGTATGAGGAGGGCACTGAACCCACCCATGCTCCAAAGAAGGAGAGGCCTTTCCCTGATCCACACGTGCATTCTCCCTCCTTCTCCCCCAAACCTGCCTCCTCCTCAAGCCCACGCATTATTACATAGAATACGATTAGGCAGCGCTCTCAGGTTACAGAATTGTCAACGATGCTCTCGTTAAAACAACAGCACAGTCAAACAGACAGCATGCTAGCATGTGAAATGCGATCAGTTCTTTCAGACACGGCTCATGATGAATGGAGCCACACAAGGAGGACTGCAGCTATGCTGCGCCCCGAGCCGAACTGGGAGAATGGCTACCTACCAAAGTGCTGCACACTCTCATTTCACCCTCAGAGGCAGAAAAGAGGACTGCAAAGGACTCACGGGTCTCCCATGCTCTCCGCAAAGGACTCCCATTCCTCCTGCGGACCAAAGGTAACAACAAAAGCAGCTTTTTATTTGTAGAGCACACAACTTTTGGAAAATACACAGCTAAAACTGTCCCCGCTTTAAGTGCTTTACAGCACTTAAAGCGGGGACAGTTTTAGCTGTGTAATTTGAAAAACTTGCCTCGAAGTGCCTAGATGATGAAGTTCGAATGGGGGACCTGTGTCCACTTGCGTTGAGCATTCTTTCAGTGAGAAAGGATTTGGTTACATTTTGACTCTTTAGCACTGATTCTCATTCTTGTCAATCAACTGTGAAATTTCTGTGTTAATTTCTAGCAGAGGTAATAGAGTTAGTCCAAAATCATAGGTGTATATAAGTCCAGGTGGACAAGTAGGCCCAGAATCCCAGGCACTGAGCTGAAAAGGGGATGATTTCCCAGTGGGCCTCACGTCCCACAGAAACCGCTGTGCAAAAGTCGAGAAACAGATACAGAAAGTGACTGGCCTAAGGCTTGTCACTTGAATGTGAGTGGCTGAATGAGTGGCGGATGGTTGGAAATGAAATCCAAATCCCCTGACCTCTAATTTCAGAGGGTGCAGTGCCTCCCCCATGCCCGATTTTAGAGTTAAACGTCTTAGCAAGAGCTTCACTGCACTGAAGTCACCCTGAAAAGACATTAGCTTCCATCCGCACAGTCATTGCCCCCCGGTCTCTAATGAGAGTTTGCCCAGTTAAAGTTGCAACATTGGGTTTAACGTGAGAGATCTTGACTTTCAGCCTGTAACTTTTGAAAAGGGTCGATGTACTTAGGGCTTCCTGCTACAAAGTAAGAGTCAAGGACCCTCTTCCGCAAAGAGGAGCTGGCCTTAGTGGGAAATGGAGAATGAGCTCCTTTAAATCACCGCTCTGTCACCAATCATTAAGAAACCTTTCCAAGAACATACATGTATCGTGTCTCCAGGAGGGCTGGGATTTGTGCAAGGTTCTGAGTAACATGCTACCACAGGAAGGTGGAGGTCCTGCTCAGCCCTAGAGACAGACACACACATGCAAACACACACACAGAAACCTTAGACACACAACTGGTAGTGTCGAGCCAAAGACTTAGCAGTATGAGGAGGGCACTGAACCCACCCATGCTCCAAAGAAGGAGAGGCCTTTCCCTGATCCACACGTGCATTCTCCCTCCTTCTCCCCCAAACCTGCCTCCTCCTCAAGCCCACGCATTATTACATAGAATACGATTAGGCAGCGCTCTCAGGTTACAGAATTGTCAACGATGCTCTCGTTAAAACAACAGCACAGTCAAACAGACAGCATGCTAGCATGTGAAATGCGATCAGTTCTTTCAGACACGGCTCATGATGAATGGAGCCACACAAGGAGGACTGCAGCTATGCTGCGCCCCGAGCCGAACTGGGAGAATGGCTACCTACCAAAGTGCTGCACACTCTCATTTCACCCTCAGAGGCAGAAAAGAGGACTGCAAAGGACTCACGGGTCTCCCATGCTCTCCGCAAAGGACTCCCATTCCTCCTGCGGACCAAAGGTAACAAGAAAAGCAGCTTTTTATTTGTAGAGCACACAACTTTTGGAAAATACACAGCTAAAACTGTCCCCGCTTTAAGTGCTTTACAGCACTTAAAGCGGGGACAGTTTTAGCTGTGTAATTTGAAAAACTTGCCTCGAAGTGCCTAGATGATGAAGTTCGAATGGGGGACCTGTGTCCACTTGCGTTGAGCATTCTTTCAGTGAGAAAGGATTTGGTTACATTTTGACTCTTTAGCACTGATTCTCATTCTTGTCAATCAACTGTGAAATTTCTGTGTTAATTTCTAGCAGAGGTAATAGAGTTAGTCCAAAATCATAGGTGTATATAAGTCCAGGTGTACAAGTAGGCCCAGAATCCCAGGCACTGAGCTGAAAAGGGGATGATTTCCCAGTGGGCCTCACGTCCCACAGAAACCGCTGTGCAAAAGTCGAGAAACAGATACAGAAAGTGACTGGCCTAAGGCTTGTCACTTGAATGTGAGTGGCTGAATGAGTGGCGGATGGTTGGAAATGAAATCCAAATCCCCTGACCTCTAATTTCAGAGGGTGCAGTGCCTCCCCCATGCCCGATTTTAGAGTTAAACGTCTTAGCAAGAGCTTCACTGCACTGAAGTCACCCTGAAAAGACATTAGCTTCCATCCGCACAGTCATTGCCCCCTGGTCTCTAATGAGAGTTTGCCCAGTTAAAGTTGCAACATTGGGTTTAACGTGAGAGATCTTGACTTTCAGCCTGTAACTTTTGAAAAGGGTCGATGTACTTAGGGCTTCCTGCTACAAAGTAAGAGTCAAGGACCCTCTTCCGCAAAGAGGAGCTGGCCTTAGTGGGAAATGGAGAATGAGCTCCTTTAAATCACCGCTCTGTCACCAATCATTAAGAAACCTTTCCAAGAACATACATGTATCGTGTCTCCAGGAGGGCTGGGATTTGTGCAAGGTTCTGAGTAACATGCTACCACAGGAAGGTGGAGGTCCTGCTCAGCCCTAGAGACAGACACACACATGCAAACACACACACAGAAACCTTAGACACACAACTGGTAGTGTCGAGCCAAAGACTTAGCAGTATGAGGAGGGCACTGAACCCACCCATGCTCCAAAGAAGGAGAGGCCTTTCCCTGATCCACACGTGCATTCTCCCTCCTTCTCCCCCAAACCTGCCTCCTCCTCAAGCCCACGCATTATTACATAGAATACGATTAGGCAGCGCTCTCAGGTTACAGAATTGTCAACGATGCTCTCGTTAAAACAACAGCACAGTCAAACAGACAGCATGCTAGCATGTGAAATGCGATCAGTTCTTTCAGACACGGCTCATGATGAATGGAGCCACACAAGGAGGACTGCAGCTATGCTGCGCCCCGAGCCGAACTGGGAGAATGGCTACCTACCAAAGTGCTGCACACTCTCATTTCACCCTCAGAGGCAGAAAAGAGGACTGCAAAGGACTCACGGGTCTCCCATGCTCTCCGCAAAGGACTCCCATTCCTCCTGCGGACCAAAGGTAACAACAAAAGCAGCTTTTTATTTGTAGAGCACACAACTTTTGGAAAATACACAGCTAAAACTGTCCCCGCTTTAAGTGCTTTACAGCACTTAAAGCGGGGACAGTTTTAGCTGTGTAATTTGAAAAACTTGCCTCGAAGTGCCTAGATGATGAAGTTCGAATGGGGGACCTGTGTCCACTTGCGTTGAGCATTCTTTCAGTGAGAAAGGATTTGGTTACATTTTGACTCTTTAGCACTGATTCTCATTCTTGTCAATCAACTGTGAAATTTCTGTGTTAATTTCTAGCAGAGGTAATAGAGTTAGTCCAAAATCATAGGTGTATATAAGTCCAGGTGGACAAGTAGGCCCAGAATCCCAGGCACTGAGCTGAAAAGGGGATGATTTCCCAGTGGGCCTCACGTCCCACAGAAACCGCTGTGCAAAAGTCGAGAAACAGATACAGAAAGTGACTGGCCTAAGGCTTGTCACTTGAATCTGAGTGGCTGAATGAGTGGCGGATGGTTGGAAATGAAATCCAAATCCCCTGACCTCTAATTTCAGAGGGTGCAGTGCCTCCCCCATGCCCGATTTTAGAGTTAGACGTCTTAGCAAGAGCTTCACTGCACTGAAGTCACCCTGAAAAGACATTAGCTTCCATCCGCACAGTCATTGCCCCCTGGTCTCTAATGAGAGTTTGCCCAGTTAAAGTTGCAACATTGGGTTTAACGTGAGAGATCTTGACTTTCAGCCTGTAACTTTTGAAAAGGGTCGATGTACTTAGGGCTTCCTGCTACAAAGTAAGAGTCAAGGACCCTCTTCCGCAAAGAGGAGCTGGCCTTAGTGGGAAATGGAGAATGAGCTCCTTTAAATCACCGCTCTGTCACCAATCATTAAGAAACCTTTCCAAGAACATACATGTATCGTGTCTCCAGGAGGGCTGGGATTTGTGCAAGGTTCTGAGTAACATGCTACCACAGGAAGGTGGAGGTCCTGCTCAGCCCTAGAGACAGGCACACACATGCAAACACACACACAGAAACCTTAGACACACAACTGGTAGTGTCGAGCCAAAGACTTAGCAGTATGAGGAGGGCACTGAACCCACCCATGCTCCAAAGAAGGAGAGGCCTTTCCCTGATCCACACGTGCATTCTCCCTCCTTCTCCCCCAAACCTGCCTCCTCCTCAAGCCCACGCATTATTACATAGAATACGATTAGGCAGCGCTCTCAGGTTACAGAATTGTCAACGATGCTCTCGTTAAAACAACAGCACAGTCAAACAGACAGCATGCTAGCATGTGAAATGCGATCAGTTCTTTCAGACACGGCTCATGATGAATGGAGCCACACAAGGAGGACTGCAGCTATGCTGCGCCCCGAGCCGAACTGGGAGAATGGCTACCTACCAAAGTGCTGCACACTCTCATTTCACCCTCAGAGGCAGAAAAGAGGACTGCAAAGGACTCACGGGTCGCCCATGCTCTCCGCAAAGGACTCCCATTCCTCCTGCGGACCAAAGGTAACAACAAAAGCAGCTTTTTATTTGTAGAGCACACAACTTTTGGAAAATACACAGCTAAAACTGTCCCCGCTTTAAGTGCTTTACAGCACTTAAAGCGGGGACAGTTTTAGCTGTGTAATTTGAAAAACTTGCCTCTAAGTGCCTAGATGATGAAGTTCGAATGGGGGACCTGTGTCCACTTGCGTTGAGCATTCTTTCAGTGAGAAAGGATTTGGTTACATTTTGACTCTTTAGCACTGATTCTCATTCTTGTCAATCAACTGTGAAATTTCTGTGTTAATTTCTAGCAGAGGTAATAGAGTTAGTCCAAAATCATAGGTGTATATAAGTCCAGGTGGACAAGTAGGCCCAGAATCCCAGGCACTGAGCTGAAAAGGGGATGATTTCCCAGTGGGCCTCACGTCCCACAGAAACCGCTGTGCAAAAGTCGAGAAACAGATACAGAAAGTGACTGGCCTAAGGCTTGTCACTTGAATCTGAGTGGCTGAATGAGTGACGGATGGTTGGAAATGAAATCCAAATCCCCTGACCTCTAATTTCAGAGGGTGCAGTGCCTCCCCCATGCCCGATTTTAGAGTTAAACGTCTTAGCAAGAGCTTCACTGCACTGAAGTCACCCTGAAAAGACATTAGCTTCCATCCGCACAGTCATTGCCCCCCGGTCTCTAATGAGAGTTTGCCCAGTTAAAGTTGCAACATTGGGTTTAACGTGAGAGATCTTGACTTTCAGCCTGTAACTTTTGAAAAGGGTCGATGTACTTAGGGCTTCCTGCTACAAAGTAAGAGTCAAGGACCCTCTTCCGCAAAGAGGAGCTGGCCTTAGTGGGAAATGGAGAATGAGCTCCTTTAAATCACCGCTCTGTCACCAATCATTAAGAAACCTTTCCAAGAACATACATGTATCGTGTCTCCAGGAGGGCTGGGATTTGTGCAAGGTTCTGAGTAACATGCTACCACAGGAAGGTGGAGGTCCTGCTCAGCCCTAGAGACAGACACACACATGCAAACACACACACAGAAACCTTAGACACACAACTGGTAGTGTCGAGCCAAAGACTTAGCAGTATGAGGAGGGCACTGAACCCACCCATGCTCCAAAGAAGGAGAGGCCTTTCCCTGATCCACACGTGCATTCTCCCTCCTTCTCCCCGAAACCTGCCTCCTCCTCAAGCCCACGCATTATTACATAGAATACGATTAGGCAGCGCTCTCAGGTTACAGAATTGTCAAAGATGCTCTCGTTAAAACAACAGCACAGTCAAACAGACAGCATGCTAGCATGTGAAATGCGATCAGTTCTTTCAGACACGGCTCATGATGAATGGAGCCACACAAGGAGGACTGCAGCTATGCTGCGCCCCGAGCCGAACTGGGAGAATGGCTACCTACCAAAGTGCTGCACACTCTCATTTCACCCTCAGAGGCAGAAAAGAGGACTGCAAAGGACTCACGGGTCTCCCATGCTCTCCGCAAAGGACTCCCATTCCTCCTGCGGACCAAAGGTAACAACAAAAGCAGCTTTTTATTTGTAGAGCACACAACTTTTGGAAAATACACAGCTAAAACTGTCCCCGCTTTAAGTGCTTTACAGCACTTAAAGCGGGGACAGTTTTAGCTGTGTAATTTGAAAAACTTGCCTCTAAGTGCCTAGATGATGAAGTTCGAATGGGGGACCTGTGTCCACTTGCGTTGAGCATTCTTTCAGTGAGAAAGGATTTGGTTACATTTTGACTCTTTAGCACTGATTCTCATTCTTGTCAATCAACTGTGAAATTTCTGTGTTAATTTCTAGCAGAGGTAATAGAGTTAGTCCAAAATCATAGGTGTATATAAGTCCAGGTGGACAAGTATGCCCAGAATCCCAGGCACTGAGCTGAAAAGGGGATGATTTCCCAGTGGGCCTCACGTCCCACAGAAACCGCTGTGCAAAAGTCGAGAAACAGATACAGAAAGTGACTGGCCTAAGGCTTGTCACTTGAATCTGAGTGGCTGAATGAGTGGCGGATGGTTGGAAATGAAATCCAAATCCCCTGACCTCTAATTTCAGAGGGTGCAGTGCCTCCCCCATGCCCGATTTTAGAGTTAAACGTCTTAGCAAGAGCTTCACTGCACTGAAGTCACCCTGAAAAGACATTAGCTTCCATCCGCACAGTCATTGCCCCCTGGTCTCTAATGAGAGTTTGCCCAGTTAAAGTTGCAACATTGGGTTTAACGTGAGAGATCTTGACTTTCAGCCTGTAACTTTTGAAAAGGGTCGATGTACTTAGGGCTTCCTGCTACAAAGTAAGAGTCAAGGACCCTCTTCCGCAAAGAGGAGCTGGCCTTAGTGGGAAATGGAGAATGAGCTCCTTTAAATCACCGCTCTGTCACCAATCATTAAGAAACCTTTCCAAGAACATACATGTATCGTGTCTCCAGGAGGGCTGGGATTTGTGCAAGGTTCTGAGTAACATGCTACCACAGGAAGGTGGAGGTCCTGCTCAGCCCTAGAGACAGGCACACACATGCAAACACACACACAGAAACCTTAGACACACAACTGGTAGTGTCGAGCCAAAGACTTAGCAGTATGAGGAGGGCACTGAACCCACCCATGCTCCAAAGAAGGAGAGGCCTTTCCCTGATCCACACGTGCATTCTCCCTCCTTCTCCCCGAAACCTGCCTCCTCCTCAAGCCCACGCATTATTACATAGAATACGATTAGGCAGCGCTCTCAGGTTACAGAATTGTCAACGATGCTCTCGTTAAAACAACAGCACAGTCAAACAGACAGCATGCTAGCATGTGAAATGCGATCAGTTCTTTCAGACACGGCTCATGATGAATGGAGCCACACAAGGAGGACTGCAGCTATGCTGCGCCCCGAGCCGAACTGGGAGAATGGCTACCTACCAAAGTGCTGCACACTCTCATTTCACCCTCAGAGGCAGAAAAGAGGACTGCAAAGGACTCACGGGTCTCCCATGCTCTCCGCAAAGGACTCCCATTCCTCCTGCGGACCAAAGGTAACAACAAAAGCAGCTTTTTATTTGTAGAGCACACAACTTTTGGAAAATACACAGCTAAAACTGTCCCCGCTTTAAGTGCTTTACAGCACTTAAAGCGGGGACAGTTTTAGCTGTGTAATTTGAAAAACTTGCCTCTAAGTGCCTAGATGATGAAGTTCGAATGGGGGACCTGTGTCCACTTGCGTTGAGCATTCTTTCAGTGAGAAAGGATTTGGTTACATTTTGACTCTTTAGCACTGATTCTCATTCTTGTCAATCAACTGTGAAATTTCTGTGTTAATTTCTAGCAGAGGTAATAGAGTTAGTCCAAAATCATAGGTGTATATAAGTCCAGGTGGACAAGTAGGCCCAGAATCCCAGGCACTGAGCTGAAAAGGGGATGATTTCCCAGTGGGCCTCACGTCCCACAGAAACCGCTGTGCAAAAGTCGAGAAACAGGTACAGAAAGTGACTGGCCTAAGGCTTGTCACTTGAATGTGAGTGGCTGAATGAGTGGCGGATGGTTGGAAATGAAATCCAAATCCCCTGACCTCTAATTTCAGAGGGTGCAGTGCCTCCCCCATGCCCGATTTTAGAGTTAAACGTCTTAGCAAGAGCTTCACTGCATTGAAGTCACCCTGAAAAGACATTAGCTTCCATCCGCACAGTCATTGCCCCCTGGTCTCTAATGAGAGTTTGCCCAGTTAAAGTTGCAACATTGGGTTTAACGTGACAGATCTTGACTTTCAGCCTGTAACTTTTGAAAAGGGTCGATGTACTTAGGGCTTCCTGCTACAAAGTAAGAGTCAAGGACCCTCTTCCGCAAAGAGGAGCTGGCCTTAGTGGGAAATGGAGAATGAGCTCCTTTAAATCACCGCTCTGTCACCAATCATTAAGAAACCTTTCCAAGAACATACATGTATCGTGTCTCCAGGAGGGCTGGGATTTGTGCAAGGTTCTGAGTAACATGCTACCACAGGAAGGTGGAGGTCCTGCTCAGCCCTAGAGACAGACACACACATGCAAACACACACACAGAAACCTTAGACACACAACTGGTAGTGTCGAGCCAAAGACTTAGCAGTATGAGGAGGGCACTGAACCCACCCATGCTCCAAAGAAGGAGAGGCCTTTCCCTGATCCACACGTGCATTCTCCCTCCTTCTCCCACAAACCTGCCTCCTCCTCAAGCCCACGCATTATTACATAGAATACGATTAGGCAGCGCTCTCAGGTTACAGAATTGTCAACGATGCTCTCGTTAAAACAACAGCACACTCAAACAGACAGCATGCTAGCATGTGAAATGCGATCAGTTCTTTCAGACACGGCTCATGATGAATGGAGCCACACAAGGAGGACTGCAGCTATGCTGCGCCCCGAGCCGAACTGGGAGAATGGCTACCTACCAAAGTGCTGCACACTCTCATTTCACCCTCAGAGGCAGAAAAGAGGACTGCAAAGGACTCACGGGTCTCCCATGCTCTCCGCAAAGGACTCCCATTCCTCCTGCGGACCAAAGGTAACAACAAAAGCAGCTTTTTATTTGTAGAGCACACAACTTTTGGAAAATACACAGCTAAAACTGTCCCCGCTTTAAGTGCTTTACAGCACTTAAAGCGGGGACAGTTTTAGCTGTGTAATTTGAAAAACTTGCCTCGAAGTGCCTAGATGATGAAGTTCGAATGGGGGACCTGTGTCCACTTGCGTTGAGCATTCTTTCAGTGAGAAAGGATTTGGTTACATTTTGACTCTTTAGCACTGATTCTCATTCTTGTCAATCAACTGTGAAATTTCTGTGTTAATTTCTAGCAGAGGTAATAGAGTTAGTCCAAAATCATAGGTGTATATAAGTCCAGGTGGACAAGTAGGCCCAGAATCCCAGGCACTGAGCTGAAAAGGGGATGATTTCCCAGTGGGCCTCACGTCCCACAGAAACCGCTGTGCAAAAGTCGAGAAACAGATACAGAAAGTGACTGGCCTAAGGCTTGTCACTTGAATCTGAGTGGCTGAATGAGTGGCGGATGGTTGGAAATGAAATCCAAATCCCCTGACCTCTAATTTCAGAGGGTGCAGTGTCTCCCCCATGCCCGATTTTAGAGTTAAACGTCTTAGCAAGAGCTTCACTGCACTGAAGTCACCCTGAAAAGACATTAGCTTCCATCCGCACAGTCATTGCCCCCTGGTCTCTAATGAGAGTTTGCCCAGTTAAAGTTGCAACATTGGGTTTAACGTGACAGATCTTGACTTTCAGCCTGTAACTTTTGAAAAGGGTCGATGTACTTAGGGCTTCCTGCTACAAAGTAAGAGTCAAGGACCCTCTTCCGCAAAGAGGAGCTGGCCTTAGTGGGAAATGGAGAATGAGCTCCTTTAAATCACCGCTCTGTCACCAATCATTAAGAAACCTTTCCAAGAACATACATGTATCGTGTCTCCAGGAGGGCTGGGATTTGTGCAAGGTTCTGAGTAACATGCTACCACAGGAAGGTGGAGGTCCTGCTCAGCCCTAGAGACAGACACACACATGCAAACACACACACAGAAACCTTAGACACACAACTGGTAGTGTCGAGCCAAAGACTTAGCAGTATGAGGAGGGCACTGAACCCACCCACGCTCCAAAGAAGGAGAGGCCTTTCCCTGATCCACACGTGCATTCTCCCTCCTTCTCCCCCAAACCTGCCTCCTCCTCAAGCCCACGCATTATTACATAGAATACGATTAGGCAGCGCTCTCAGGTTACAGAATTGTCAACGATGCTCTCGTTAAAACAACAGCACAGTCAAACAGACAGCATGCTAGCATGTGAAATGCGATCAGTTCTTTCAGACACGGCTCATGATGAATGGAGCCACACAAGGAGGACTGCAGCTATGCTGCGCCCCGAGCCGAACTGGGAGAATGGCTACCTACCAAAGTGCTGCACACTCTCATTTCACCCTCAGAGGCAGAAAAGAGGACTGCAAAGGACTCACGGGTCTCCCATGCTCTCCGCAAAGGACTCCCATTCCTCCTGCGGACCAAAGGTAACAACAAAAGCAGCTTTTTATTTGTAGAGCACACAACTTTTGGAAAATACACAGCTAAAACTGTCCCCGCTTTAAGTGCTTTACAGCACTTAAAGCGGGGACAGTTTTAGCTGTGTAATTTGAAAAACTTGCCTCGAAGTGCCTAGATGATGAAGTTCGAATGGGGGACCTGTGTCCACTTGCGTTGAGCATTCTTTCAGTGAGAAAGGATTTGGTTACATTTTGACTCTTTAGCACTGATTCTCATTCTTGTCAATCAACTGTGAAATTTCTGTGTTAATTTCTAGCAGAGGTAATAGAGTTAGTCCAAAATCATAGGTGTATATAAGTCCAGGTGGACAAGTAGGCCCAGAATCCCAGGCACTGAGCTGAAAAGGGGATGATTTCCCAGTGGGCCTCACGTCCCACAGAAACCGCTGTGCAAAAGTCGAGAAACAGATACAGAAAGTGACTGGCCTAAGGCTTGTCACTTGAATCTGAGTGGCTGAATGAGTGGCGGATGGTTGGAAATGAAATCCAAATCCCCTGACCTCTAATTTCAGAGGGTGCAGTGTCTCCCCCATGCCCGATTTTAGAGTTAAACGTCTTAGCAAGAGCTTCACTGCACTGAAGTCACCCTGAAAAGACATTAGCTTCCATCCGCACAGTCATTGCCCCCTGGTCTCTAATGAGAGTTTGCCCAGTTAAAGTTGCAACATTGGGTTTAACGTGACAGATCTTGACTTTCAGCCTGTAACTTTTGAAAAGGGTCGATGTACTTAGGGCTTCCTGCTACAAAGTAAGAGTCAAGGACCCTCTTCCGCAAAGAGGAGCTGGCCTTAGTGGGAAATGGAGAATGAGCTCCTTTAAATCACCGCTCTGTCACCAATCATTAAGAAACCTTTCCAAGAACATACATGTATCGTGTCTCCAGGAGGGCTGGGATTTGTGCAAGGTTCTGAGTAACATGCTACCACAGGAAGGTGGAGGTCCTGCTCAGCCCTAGAGACAGACACACACATGCAAACACACACACAGAAACCTTAGACACACAACTGGTAGTGTCGAGCCAAAGACTTAGCAGTATGAGGAGGGCACTGAACCCACCCACGCTCCAAAGAAGGAGAGGCCTTTCCCTGATCCACACGTGCATTCTCCCTCCTTCTCCCCCAAACCTGCCTCCTCCTCAAGCCCACGCATTATTACATAGAATACGATTAGGCAGCGCTCTCAGGTTACAGAATTGTCAACGATGCTCTCGTTAAAACAACAGCACAGTCAAACAGACAGCATGCTAGCATGTGAAATGCGATCAGTTCTTTCAGACACGGCTCATGATGAATGGAGCCACACAAGGAGGACTGCAGCTATGCTGCGCCCCGAGCCGAACTGGGAGAATGGCTACCTACCAAAGTGCTGCACACTCTCATTTCACCCTCAGAGGCAGAAAAGAGGACTGCAAAGGACTCACGGGTCTCCCATGCTCTCCGCAAAGGACTCCCATTCCTCCTGCGGACCAAAGGTAACAACAAAAGCAGCTTTTTATTTGTAGAGCACACAACTTTTGGAAAATACACAGCTAAAACTGTCCCCGCTTTAAGTGCTTTACAGCACTTAAAGCGGGGACAGTTTTAGCTGTGTAATTTGAAAAACTTGCCTCGAAGTGCCTAGATGATGAAGTTCGAATGGGGGACCTGTGTCCACTTGCGTTGAGCATTCTTTCAGTGAGAAAGGATTTGGTTACATTTTGACTCTTTAGCACTGATTCTCATTCTTGTCAATCAATTGTGAAATTTCTGTGTTAATTTCTAGCAGAGGTAATAGAGTTAGTCCAAAATCATATGTGTATATAAGTCCATGTGGACAAGTAGGCCCAGAATCACAGGCACTGAGCTGAAAAGGGGATGATTTCCCAGTGGGCCTCACGTCCCACAGAAACCGCTGTGCAAAAGTCGAGAAACAGATACAGAAAGTGACTGGCCTAAGGCTTGTCACTTGAATCTGAGTGGCTGAATGAGTGGCGGATGGTTGGAAATGAAATCCAAATCCCCTGACCTCTAATTTCAGAGGGTGCAGTGTCTCCCCCATGCCCGATTTTAGAGATAAACGTCTTAGCAAGAGCTTCACTGCACTGAAGTCACCCTGAAAAGACATTAGCTTCCATCCGCACAGTCATTGCCCCCTGGTCTCTAATGAGAGTTTGCCCAGTTAAAGTTGCAACATTGGGTTTAACGTGAGAGATCTTGACTTTCAGCCTGTAACTTTTGAAAAGGGTCGATGTACTTAGGGCTTCCTGCTACAAAGTAAGAGTCAAGGACCCTCTTCCGCAAAGAGGAGCTGGCCTTAGTGGGAAATGGAGAATGAGCTCCTTTAAATCACCGCTCTGTCACCAATCATTAAGAAACCTTTCCAAGAACATACATGTATCGTGTCTCCAGGAGGGCTGGGATTTGTGCAAGGTTCTGAGTAACATGCTACCACAGGAAGGTGGAGGTCCTGCTCAGCCCTAGAGACAGACACACACATGCAAACACACACACAGAAACCTTAGACACACAACTGGTAGTGTCGAGCCAAAGACTTAGCAGTATGAGGAGGGCACTGAACCCACCCATGCTCCAAAGAAGGAGAGGCCTTTCCCTGATCCACACGTGCATTCTCCCTCCTTCTCCCCCAAACCTGCCTCCTCCTCAAGCCCACGCATTATTACATAGAATACGATTAGGCAGCGCTCTCAGGTTACAGAATTGTCAACGATGCTCTCGTTAAAACAACAGCACAGTCAAACAGACAGCATGCTAGCATGTGAAATGCGATCAGTTCTTTCAGACACGGCTCATGATGAATGTAGCCACACAAGGAGGACTGCAGCTATGCTGCGCCCCGAGCCGAACTGGGAGAATGGCTACCTACCAAAGTGCTGCACACTCTCATTTCACCCTCAGAGGCAGAAAAGAGGACTGCAAAGGACTCACGGGTCTCCCATGCTCTCCGCAAAGGACTCCCATTCCTCCTGCGGACCAAAGGTAACAACAAAAGCAGCTTTTTATTTGTAGAGCACACAACTTTTGGAAAATACACAGCTAAAACTGTCCCCGCTTTAAGTGCTTTACAGCACTTAAAGCGGGGACAGTTTTAGCTGTGTAATTTGAAAAACTTGCCTCTAAGTGCCTAGATGATGAAGTTCGAATGGGGGACCTGTGTCCACTTGCGTTGAGCATTCTTTCAGTGAGAAAGGATTTGGTTACATTTTGACTCTTTAGCACTGATTCTCATTCTTGTCAATCAACTGTGAAATTTCTGTGTTAATTTCTAGCAGAGGTAATAGAGTTAGTCCAAAATCATAGGTGTATATAAGTCCAGGTGGACAAGTAGGCCCAGAATCCCAGGCACTGAGCTGAAAAGGGGATGATTTCCCAGTGGGCCTCACGTCCCACAGAAACCGCTGTGCAAAAGTCGAGAAACAGATACAGAAAGTGACTGGCCTAAGGCTTGTCACTTGAATGTGAGTGGCTGAATGAGTGGCGGATGGTTGGAAATGAAATCCAAATCCCCTGACCTCTAATTTCAGAGGGTGCAGTGCCTCCCCCATGCCCGATTTTAGAGTTAAACGTCTTAGCAAGAGCTTCACTGCACTGAAGTCACCCTGAAAAGACATTAGCTTCCATCCGCACAGTCATTGCCCCCTGGTCTCTAATGAGAGTTTGCCCAGTTAAAGTTGCAACATTGGGTTTAACGTGAGAGATCTTGACTTTCAGCCTGTAACTTTTGAAAAGGGTCGATGTACTTAGGGCTTCCTGCTACAAAGTAAGAGTCAAGGACCCTCTTCCGCAAAGAGGAACTGGCCTTAGTGGGAAATGGAGAATGAGCTCCTTTAAATCACCGCTCTGTCACCAATCATTAAGAAACCTTTCCAAGAACATACATGTATCGTGTCTCCAGGAGGGCTGGGATTTGTGCAAGGTTCTGAGTAACATGCTACCACAGGAAGGTGGAGGTCCTGCTCAGCCCTAGAGACAGGCACACACATGCAAACACACACACAGAAACCTTAGACACACAACTGGTAGTGTCGAGCCAAAGACTTAGCAGTATGAGGAGGGCACTGAACCCACCCATGCTCCAAAGAAGGAGAGGCCTTTCCCTGATCCACACGTGCATTCTCCCTCCTTCTCCCCCAAACCTGCCTCCTCCTCAAGCCCACGCATTATTACATAGAATACGATTAGGCAGCGCTCTCAGGTTACAGAATTGTCAACGATGCTCTCGTTAAAACAACAGCACAGTCAAACAGACAGCATGCTAGCATGTGAAATGCGATCAGTTCTTTCAGACACGGCTCATGATGAATGGAGCCACACAAGGAGGACTGCAGCTATGCTGCGCCCCGAGCCGAACTGGGAGAATGGCTACCTACCAAAGTGCTGCACACTCTCATTTCACCCTCAGAGGCAGAAAAGAGGACTGCAAAGGACTCACGGGTCTCCCATGCTCTCCGCAAAGGACTCCCATTCCTCCTGCGGACCAAAGGTAACAAGAAAAGCAGCTTTTTATTTGTAGAGCACACAACTTTTGGAAAATACACAGCTAAAACTGTCCCCGCTTTAAGTGCTTTACAGCACTTAAAGCGGGGGACAGTTTTAGCTGTGTAATTTGAAAAACTTGCCTCTAAGTGCCTAGATGATGAAGTTCGAATGGGGGACCGGTGTCCACTTGCGTTGAGCATTCTTTCAGTGAGAAAGGATTTGGTTACATTTTGACTCTTTAGCACTGATTCTCATTCTTGTCAATCAACTGTGAAATTTCTGTGTTAATTTCTAGCAGAGGTAATAGAGTTAGTCCAAAATCATAGGTGTATATAAGTCCAGGTGGACAAGTAGGCCCAGAATCCCAGGCACTGAGCTGAAAAGGGGATGATTTCCCAGTGGGCCTCACGTCCCACAGAAACCGCTGTGCAAAAGTCGAGAAACAGATACAGAAAGTGACTGGCCTAAGGCTTGTCACTTGAATGTGAGTGGCTGAATGAGTGGCGGATGGTTGGAAATGAAATCCAAATCCCCTGACCTCTAATTTCAGAGGGTGCAGTGCCTCCCCCATGCCCGATTTTAGAGTTAAACGTCTTAGCAGGAGCTTCACTGCACTGAAGTCACCCTGAAAAGACATTAGCTTCCATCCGCACAGTCATTGCCCCCTGGTCTCTAATGAGAGTTTGCCCAGTTAAAGTTGCAACATTGGGTTTAACGTGAGAGATCTTGACTTTCAGCCTGTAACTTTTGAAAAGGGTCGATGTACTTAGGGCTTCCTGCTACAAAGTAAGAGTCAAGGACTCTCTTCCGCAAAGAGGAGCTGGCCTTAGTGGGAAATGGAGAATGAGCTCCTTTAAATCACCGCTCTGTCACCAATCATTAAGAAACCTTTCCAAGAACATACATGTATCGTGTCTCCAGGAGGGCTGGGATTTGTGCAAGGTTCTGAGTAACATGCTACCACAGGAAGGTGGAGGTCCTGCTCAGCCCTAGAGACAGGCACACACATGCAAACACACACACAGAAACCTTAGACACACAACTGGTAGTGTCGAGCCAAAGACTTAGCAGTATGAGGAGGGCACTGAACCCACCCACGCTCCAAAGAAGGAGAGGCCTTTCCCTGATCCACACGTGCATTCTCCCTCCTTCTCCCCCAAACCTGCCTCCTCCTCAAGCCCACGCATTATTACATAGAATACGATTAGGCAGCGCTCTCAGGTTACAGAATTGTCAACGATGCTCTCGTTAAAACAACAGCACAGTCAAACAGACAGCATGCTAGCATGTGAAATGCGATCAGTTCTTTCAGACACGGCTCATGATGAATGGAGCCACACAAGGAGGACTGCAGCTATGCTGCGCCCCGAGCCGAACTGGGAGAATGGCTACCTACCAAAGTGCTGCACACTCTCATTTCACCCTCAGAGGCAGAAAAGAGGACTGCAAAGGACTCACGGGTCTCCCATGCTCTCCGCAAAGGACTCCCATTCCTCCTGCGGACCAAAGGTAACAAGAAAAGCAGCTTTTTATTTGTAGAGCACACAACTTTTGGAAAATACACAGCTAAAACTGTCCCCGCTTTAAGTGCTTTACAGCACTTAAAGCGGGGACAGTTTTAGCTGTGTAATTTGAAAAACTTGCCTCGAAGTGCCTAGATGATGAAGTTCGAATGGGGGACCTGTGTCCACTTGCGTTGAGCATTCTTTCAGTGAGAAAGGATTTGGTTACATTTTGACTCTTTAGCACTGATTCTCATTCTTGTCAATCAACTGTGAAATTTCTGTGTTAATTTCTAGCAGAGGTAATAGAGTTAGTCCAAAATCATAGGTGTATATAAGTCCAGGTGTACAAGTAGGCCCAGAATCCCAGGCACTGAGCTGAAAAGGGGATGATTTCCCAGTGGGCCTCACGTCCCACAGAAACCGCTGTGCAAAAGTCGAGAAACAGATACAGAAAGTGACTGGCCTAAGGCTTGTCACTTGAATGTGAGTGGCTGAATGAGTGGCGGATGGTTGGAAATGAAATCCAAATCCCCTGACCTCTAATTTCAGAGGGTGCAGTGCCTCCCCCATGCCCGATTTTAGAGTTAAACGTCTTAGCAAGAGCTTCACTGCACTGAAGTCACCCTGAAAAGACATTAGCTTCCATCCGCACAGTCATTGCCCCCTGGTCTCTAATGAGAGTTTGCCCAGTTAAAGTTGCAACATTGGGTTTAACGTGAGAGATCTTGACTTTCAGCCTGTAACTTTTGAAAAGGGTCGATGTACTTAGGGCTTCCTGCTACAAAGTAAGAGTCAAGGACCCTCTTCCGCAAAGAGGAGCTGGCCTTAGTGGGAAATGGAGAATGAGCTCCTTTAAATCACCGCTCTGTCACCAATCATTAAGAAACCTTTCCAAGAACATACATGTATCGTGTCTCCAGGAGGGCTGGGATTTGTGCAAGGTTCTGAGTAACATGCTACCACAGGAAGGTGGAGGTCCTGCTCAGCCCTAGAGACAGGCACACACATGCAAACACACACACAGAAACCTTAGACACACAACTGGTAGTGTCGAGCCAAAGACTTAGCAGTATGAGGAGTGCACTGAACCCACCCATGCTCCAAAGAAGGAGAGGCCTTTCCCTGATCCACACGTGCATTCTCCCTCCTTCTCCCCCAAACCTGCCTCCTCCTCAAGCCCACGCATTATTACATAGAATACGATTAGGCAGCGCTCTCAGGTTACAGAATTGTCAACGATGCTCTCGTTAAAACAACAGCACAGTCAAACAGACAGCATGCTAGCATGTGAAATGCGATCAGTTCTTTCAGACACGGCTCATGATGAATGGAGCCACACAAGGAGGACTGCAGCTATGCTGCGCCCCGAGCCGAACTGGGAGAATGGCTACCTACCAAAGTGCTGCACACTCTCATTTCACCCTCAGAGGCAGAAAAGAGGACTGCAAAGGACTCACGGGTCTCCCATGCTCTCCGCAAAGGACTCCCATTCCTCCTGCGGACCAAAGGTAACAAGAAAAGCAGCTTTTTATTTGTAGAGCACACAACTTTTGGAAAATACACAGCTAAAACTGTCCCCGCTTTAAGTGCTTTACAGCACTTAAAGCGGGGACAGTTTTAGCTGTGTAATTTGAAAAACTTGCCTCTAAGTGCCTAGATGATGAAGTTCGAATGGGGGACCGGTGTCCACTTGCGTTGAGCATTCTTTCAGTGAGAAAGGATTTGGTTACATTTTGACTCTTTAGCACTGATTCTCATTCTTGTCAATCAACTGTGAAATTTCTGTGTTAATTTCTAGCAGAGGTAATAGAGTTAGTCCAAAATCATAGGTGTATATAAGTCCAGGTGGACAAGTAGGCCCAGAATCCCAGGCACTGAGCTGAAAAGGGGATGATTTCCCAGTGGGCCTCACGTCCCACAGAAACCGCTGTGCAAAAGTCGAGAAACAGATACAGAAAGTGACTGGCCTAAGGCTTGTCACTTGAATGTGAGTGGCTGAATGAGTGGCGGATGGTTGGAAATGAAATCCAAATCCCCTGACCTCTAATTTCAGAGGGTGCAGTGCCTCCCCCATGCCCGATTTTAGAGTTAAACGTCTTAGCAAGAGCTTCACTGCACTGAAGTCACCCTGAAAAGACATTAGCTTCCATCCGCACAGTCATTGCCCCCTGGTCTCTAATGAGAGTTTGCCCAGTTAAAGTTGCAACATTGGGTTTAACGTGAGAGATCTTGACTTTCAGCCTGTAACTTTTGAAAAGGGTCGATGTACTTAGGGCTTCCTGCTACAAAGTAAGAGTCAAGGACTCTCTTCCGCAAAGAGGAGCTGGCCTTAGTGGGAAATGGAGAATGAGCTCCTTTAAATCACCGCTCTGTCACCAATCATTAAGAAACCTTTCCAAGAACATACATGTATCGTGTCTCCAGGAGGGCTGGGATTTGTGCAAGGTTCTGAGTAACATGCTACCACAGGAAGGTGGAGGTCCTGCTCAGCCCTAGAGACAGGCACACACATGCAAACACACACACAGAAACCTTAGACACACAACTGGTAGTGTCGAGCCAAAGACTTAGCAGTATGAGGAGGGCACTGAACCCACCCACGCTCCAAAGAAGGAGAGGCCTTTCCCTGATCCACACGTGCATTCTCCCTCCTTCTCCCCCAAACCTGCCTCCTCCTCAAGCCCACGCATTATTACATAGAATACGATTAGGCAGCGCTCTCAGGTTACAGAATTGTCAACGATGCTCTCGTTAAAACAACAGCACAGTCAAACAGACAGCATGCTAGCATGTGAAATGCGATCAGTTCTTTCAGACACGGCTCATGATGAATGGAGCCACACAAGGAGGACTGCAGCTATGCTGCGCCCCGAGCCGAACTGGGAGAATGGCTACCTACCAAAGTGCTGCACACTCTCATTTCACCCTCAGAGGCAGAAAAGAGGACTGCAAAGGACTCACGGGTCTCCCATGCTCTCCGCAAAGGACTCCCATTCCTCCTGCGGACCAAAGGTAACAACAAAAGCAGCTTTTTATTTGTAGAGCACACAACTTTTGGAAAATACACAGCTAAAACTGTCCCCGCTTTAAGTGCTTTACAGCACTTAAAGCGGGGACAGTTTTAGCTGTGTAATTTGAAAAACTTGCCTCTAAGTGCCTAGATGATGAAGTTCGAATGGGGGACCTGTGTCCACTTGCGTTGAGCATTCTTTCAGTGAGAAAGGATTTGGTTACATTTTGACTCTTTAGCACTGATTCTCATTCTTGTCAATCAACTGTGAAATTTCTGTGTTAATTTCTAGCAGAGGTAATAGAGTTAGTCCAAAATCATAGGTGTATATAAGTCCAGGTGGACAAGTAGGCCCAGAATCCCAGGCACTGAGCTGAAAAGGGGATGATTTCCCAGTGGGCCTCACGTCCCACAGAAACCGCTGTGCAAAAGTCGAGAAACAGATACAGAAAGTGACTGGCCTAAGGCTTGTCACTTGAATGTGAGTGGCTGAATGAGTGGCGGATGGTTGGAAATGAAATCCAAATCCCCTGACCTCTAATTTCAGAGGGTGCAGTGCCTCCCCCATGCCCGATTTTAGAGTTAAACGTCTTAGCAAGAGCTTCACTGCACTGAAGTCACCCTGAAAAGACATTAGCTTCCATCCGCACAGTCATTGCCCCCTGGTCTCTAATGAGAGTTTGCCCAGTTAAAGTTGCAACATTGGGTTTAACGTGAGAGATCTTGACTTTCAGCCTGTAACTTTTGAAAAGGGTCGATGTACTTAGGGCTTCCTGCTACAAAGTAAGAGTCAAGGACCCTCTTCCGCAAAGAGGAGCTGGCCTTAGTGGGAAATGGAGAATGAGCTCCTTTAAATCACCGCTCTGTCACCAATCATTAAGAAACCTTTCCAAGAACATACATGTATCGTGTCTCCAGGAGGGCTGGGATTTGTGCAAGGTTCTGAGTAACATGCTACCACAGGAAGGTGGAGGTCCTGCTCAGCCCTAGAGACAGACACACACATGCAAACACACACACAGAAACCTTAGACACACAACTGGTAGTGTCGAGCCAAAGACTTAGCAGTATGAGGAGGGCACTGAACCCACCCATGCTCCAAAGAAGGAGAGGCCTTTCCCTGATCCACACGTGCATTCTCCCTCCTTCTCCCCCAAACCTGCCTCCTCCTCAAGCCCACGCATTATTACATAGAATACGATTAGGCAGCGCTCTCAGGTTACAGAATTGTCAACGATGCTCTCGTTAAAACAACAGCACAGTCAAACAGACAGCATGCTAGCATGTGAAATGCGATCAGTTCTTTCAGACACGGCTCATGATGAATGGAGCCACACAAGGAGGACTGCAGCTATGCTGCGCCCCGAGCCGAACTGGGAGAATGGCTACCTACCAAAGTGCTGCACACTCTCATTTCACCCTCAGAGGCAGAAAAGAGGACTGCAAAGGACTCACGGGTCTCCCATGCTCTCCGCAAAGGACTCCCATTCCTCCTGCGGACCAAAGGTAACAAGAAAAGCAGCTTTTTATTTGTAGAGCACACAACTTTTGGAAAATACACAGCTAAAACTGTCCCCGCTTTAAGTGCTTTACAGCACTTAAAGCGGGGACAGTTTTAGCTGTGTAATTTGAAAAACTTGCCTCTAAGTGCCTAGATGATGAAGTTCGAATGGGGGACCTGTGTCCACTTGCGTTGAGCATTCTTTCAGTGAGAAAGGATTTGGTTACATTTTGACTCTTTAGCACTGATTCTCATTCTTGTCAATCAACTGTGAAATTTCTGTGTTAATTTCTAGCAGAGGTAATAGAGTTAGTCCAAAATCATAGGTGTATATAAGTCCAGGTGTACAAGTAGGCCCAGAATCCCAGGCACTGAGCTGAAAAGGGGATGATTTCCCAGTGGGCCTCACGTCCCACAGAAACCGCTGTGCAAAAGTCGAGAAACAGATACAGAAAGTGACTGGCCTAAGGCTTGTCACTTGAATGTGAGTGGCTGAATGAGTGGCGGATGGTTGGAAATGAAATCCAAATCCCCTGACCTCTAATTTCAGAGGGTGCAGTGCCTCCCCCATGCCCGATTTTAGAGTTAAACGTCTTAGCAAGAGCTTCACTGCACTGAAGTCACCCTGAAAAGACATTAGCTTCCATCCGCACAGTCATTGCCCCCTGGTCTCTAATGAGAGTTTGCCCAGTTAAAGTTGCAACATTGGGTTTAACGTGAGAGATCTTGACTTTCAGCCTGTAACTTTTGAAAAGGGTCGATGTACTTAGGGCTTCCTGCTACAAAGTAAGAGTCAAGGACCCTCTTCCGCAAAGAGGAGCTGGCCTTAGTGGGAAATGGAGAATGAGCTCCTTTAAATCACCGCTCTGTCACCAATCATTAAGAAACCTTTCCAAGAACATACATGTATCGTGTCTCCAGGAGGGCTGGGATTTGTGCAAGGTTCTGAGTAACATGCTACCACAGGAAGGTGGAGGTCCTGCTCAGCCCTAGAGACAGACACACACATGCAAACACACACACAGAAACCTTAGACACACAACTGGTAGTGTCGAGCCAAAGACTTAGCAGTATGAGGAGGGCACTGAACCCACCCATGCTCCAAAGAAGGAGAGGCCTTTCCCTGATCCACACGTGCATTCTCCCTCCTTCTCCCCCAAACCTGCCTCCTCCTCAAGCCCACGCATTATTACATAGAATACGATTAGGCAGCGCTCTCAGGTTACAGAATTGTCAACGATGCTCTCGTTAAAACAACAGCACAGTCAAACAGACAGCATGCTAGCATGTGAAATGCGATCAGTTCTTTCAGACACGGCTCATGATGAATGGAGCCACACAAGGAGGACTGCAGCTATGCTGCGCCCCGAGCCGAACTGGGAGAATGGCTACCTACCAAAGTGCTGCACACTCTCATTTCACCCTCAGAGGCAGAAAAGAGGACTGCAAAGGACTCACGGGTCTCCCATGCTCTCCGCAAAGGACTCCCATTCCTCCTGCGGACCAAAGGTAACAACAAAAGCAGCTTTTTATTTGTAGAGCACACAACTTTTGGAAAATACACAGCTAAAACTGTCCCCGCTTTAAGTGCTTTACAGCACTTAAAGCGGGGACAGTTTTAGCTGTGTAATTTGAAAAACTTGCCTCGAAGTGCCTAGATGATGAAGTTCGAATGGGGGACCTGTGTCCACTTGCGTTGAGCATTCTTTCAGTGAGAAAGGATTTGGTTACATTTTGACTCTTTAGCACTGATTCTCATTCTTGTCAATCAACTGTGAAATTTCTGTGTTAATTTCTAGCAGAGGTAATAGAGTTAGTCCAAAATCATAGGTGTATATAAGTCCAGGTGGACAAGTAGGCCCAGAATCCCAGGCACTGAGCTGAAAAGGGGATGATTTCCCAGTGGGCCTCACGTCCCACAGAAACCGCTGTGCAAAAGTCGAGAAACAGATACAGAAAGTGACTGGCCTAAGGCTTGTCACTTGAATCTGAGTGGCTGAATGAGTGGCGGATGGTTGGAAATGAAATCCAAATCCCCTGACCTCTAATTTCAGAGGGTGCAGTGCCTCCCCCATGCCCGATTTTAGAGTTAGACGTCTTAGCAAGAGCTTCACTGCACTGAAGTCACCCTGAAAAGACATTAGCTTCCATCCGCACAGTCATTGCCCCCTGGTCTCTAATGAGAGTTTGCCCAGTTAAAGTTGCAACATTGGGTTTAACGTGAGAGATCTTGACTTTCAGCCTGTAACTTTTGAAAAGGGTCGATGTACTTAGGGCTTCCTGCTACAAAGTAAGAGTCAAGGACCCTCTTCCGCAAAGAGGAGCTGGCCTTAGTGGGAAATGGAGAATGAGCTCCTTTAAATCACCGCTCTGTCACCAATCATTAAGAAACCTTTCCAAGAACATACATGTATCGTGTCTCCAGGAGGGCTGGGATTTGTGCAAGGTTCTGAGTAACATGCTACCACAGGAAGGTGGAGGTCCTGCTCAGCCCTAGAGACAGGCACACACATGCAAACACACACACAGAAACCTTAGACACACAACTGGTAGTGTCGAGCCAAAGACTTAGCAGTATGAGGAGGGCACTGAACCCACCCATGCTCCAAAGAAGGAGAGGCCTTTCCCTGATCCACACGTGCATTCTCCCTCCTTCTCCCCCAAACCTGCCTCCTCCTCAAGCCCACGCATTATTACATAGAATACGATTAGGCAGCGCTCTCAGGTTACAGAATTGTCAACGATGCTCTCGTTAAAACAACAGCACAGTCAAACAGACAGCATGCTAGCATGTGAAATGCGATCAGTTCTTTCAGACACGGCTCATGATGAATGGAGCCACACAAGGAGGACTGCAGCTATGCTGCGCCCCGAGCCGAACTGGGAGAATGGCTACCTACCAAAGTGCTGCACACTCTCATTTCACCCTCAGAGGCAGAAAAGAGGACTGCAAAGGACTCACGGGTCGCCCATGCTCTCCGCAAAGGACTCCCATTCCTCCTGCGGACCAAAGGTAACAACAAAAGCAGCTTTTTATTTGTAGAGCACACAACTTTTGGAAAATACACAGCTAAAACTGTCCCCGCTTTAAGTGCTTTACAGCACTTAAAGCGGGGACAGTTTTAGCTGTGTAATTTGAAAAACTTGCCTCGAAGTGCCTAGATGATGAAGTTCGAATGGGGGACCTGTGTCCACTTGCGTTGAGCATTCTTTCAGTGAGAAAGGATTTGGTTACATTTTGACTCTTTAGCACTGATTCTCATTCTTGTCAATCAACTGTGAAATTTCTGTGTTAATTTCTAGCAGAGGTAATAGAGTTAGTCCAAAATCATAGGTGTATATAAGTCCAGGTGGACAAGTAGGCCCAGAATCCCAGGCACTGAGCTGAAAAGGGGATGATTTCCCAGTGGGCCTCACGTCCCACAGAAACCGCTGTGCAAAAGTCGAGAAACAGATACAGAAAGTGACTGGCCTAAGGCTTGTCACTTGAATCTGAGTGGCTGAATGAGTGACGGATGGTTGGAAATGAAATCCAAATCCCCTGACCTCTAATTTCAGAGGGTGCAGTGCCTCCCCCATGCCCGATTTTAGAGTTAAACGTCTTAGCAAGAGCTTCACTGCACTGAAGTCACCCTGAAAAGACATTAGCTTCCATCCGCACAGTCATTGCCCCCCGGTCTCTAATGAGAGTTTGCCCAGTTAAAGTTGCAACATTGGGTTTAACGTGAGAGATCTTGACTTTCAGCCTGTAACTTTTGAAAAGGGTCGATGTACTTAGGGCTTCCTGCTACAAAGTAAGAGTCAAGGACCCTCTTCCGCAAAGAGGAGCTGGCCTTAGTGGGAAATGGAGAATGAGCTCCTTTAAATCACCGCTCTGTCACCAATCATTAAGAAACCTTTCCAAGAACATACATGTATCGTGTCTCCAGGAGGGCTGGGATTTGTGCAAGGTTCTGAGTAACATGCTACCACAGGAAGGTGGAGGTCCTGCTCAGCCCTAGAGACAGACACACACATGCAAACACACACACAGAAACCTTAGACACACAACTGGTAGTGTCGAGCCAAAGACTTAGCAGTATGAGGAGGGCACTGAACCCACCCATGCTCCAAAGAAGGAGAGGCCTTTCCCTGATCCACACGTGCATTCTCCCTCCTTCTCCCCGAAACCTGCCTCCTCCTCAAGCCCACGCATTATTACATAGAATACGATTAGGCAGCGCTCTCAGGTTACAGAATTGTCAACGATGCTCTCGTTAAAACAACAGCACAGTCAAACAGACAGCATGCTAGCATGTGAAATGCGATCAGTTCTTTCAGACACGGCTCATGATGAATGGAGCCACACAAGGAGGACTGCAGCTATGCTGCGCCCCGAGCCGAACTGGGAGAATGGCTACCTACCAAAGTGCTGCACACTCTCATTTCACCCTCAGAGGCAGAAAAGAGGACTGCAAAGGACTCACGGGTCTCCCATGCTCTCCGCAAAGGACTCCCATTCCTCCTGCGGACCAAAGGTAACAACAAAAGCAGCTTTTTATTTGTAGAGCACACAACTTTTGGAAAATACACAGCTAAAACTGTCCCCGCTTTAAGTGCTTTACAGCACTTAAAGCGGGGACAGTTTTAGCTGTGTAATTTGAAAAACTTGCCTCGAAGTGCCTAGATGATGAAGTTCGAATGGGGGACCTGTGTCCACTTGCGTTGAGCATTCTTTCAGTGAGAAAGGATTTGGTTACATTTTGACTCTTTAGCACTGATTCTCATTCTTGTCAATCAACTGTGAAATTTCTGTGTTAATTTCTAGCAGAGGTAATAGAGTTAGTCCAAAATCATAGGTGTATATAAGTCCAGGTGGACAAGTAGGCCCAGAATCCCAGGCACTGAGCTGAAAAGGGGATGATTTCCCAGTGGGCCTCACGTCCCACAGAAACCGCTGTGCAAAAGTCGAGAAACAGGTACAGAAAGTGACTGGCCTAAGGCTTGTCACTTGAATGTGAGTGGCTGAATGAGTGGCGGATGGTTGGAAATGAAATCCAAATCCCCTGACCTCTAATTTCAGAGGGTGCAGTGCCTCCCCCATGCCCGATTTTAGAGTTAAACGTCTTAGCAAGAGCTTCACTGCATTGAAGTCACCCTGAAAAGACATTAGCTTCCATCCGCACAGTCATTGCCCCCTGGTCTCTAATGAGAGTTTGCCCAGTTAAAGTTGCAACATTGGGTTTAACGTGACAGATCTTGACTTTCAGCCTGTAACTTTTGAAAAGGGTCGATGTACTTAGGGCTTCCTGCTACAAAGTAAGAGTCAAGGACCCTCTTCCGCAAAGAGGAGCTGGCCTTAGTGGGAAATGGAGAATGAGCTCCTTTAAATCACCGCTCTGTCACCAATCATTAAGAAACCTTTCCAAGAACATACATGTATCGTGTCTCCAGGAGGGCTGGGATTTGTGCAAGGTTCTGAGTAACATGCTACCACAGGAAGGTGGAGGTCCTGCTCAGCCCTAGAGACAGACACACACATGCAAACACACACACAGAAACCTTAGACACACAACTGGTAGTGTCGAGCCAAAGACTTAGCAGTATGAGGAGGGCACTGAACCCACCCATGCTCCAAAGAAGGAGAGGCCTTTCCCTGATCCACACGTGCATTCTCCCTCCTTCTCCCACAAACCTGCCTCCTCCTCAAGCCCACGCATTATTACATAGAATACGATTAGGCAGCGCTCTCAGGTTACAGAATTGTCAACGATGCTCTCGTTAAAACAACAGCACACTCAAACAGACAGCATGCTAGCATGTGAAATGCGATCAGTTCTTTCAGACACGGCTCATGATGAATGGAGCCACACAAGGAGGACTGCAGCTATGCTGCGCCCCGAGCCGAACTGGGAGAATGGCTACCTACCAAAGTGCTGCACACTCTCATTTCACCCTCAGAGGCAGAAAAGAGGACTGCAAAGGACTCACGGGTCCCCCATGCTCTCCGCAAAGGACTCCCATTCCTCCTGCGGACCAAAGGTAACAACAAAAGCAGCTTTTTATTTGTAGAGCACACAACTTTTGGAAAATACACAGCTAAAACTGTCCCCGCTTTAAGTGCTTTACAGCACTTAAAGCGGGGACAGTTTTAGCTGTGTAATTTGAAAAACTTGCCTCGAAGTGCCTAGATGATGAAGTTCGAATGGGGGACCTGTGTCCACTTGCGTTGAGCATTCTTTCAGTGAGAAAGGATTTGGTTACATTTTGACTCTTTAGCACTGATTCTCATTCTTGTCAATCAACTGTGAAATTTCTGTGTTAATTTCTAGCAGAGGTAATAGAGTTAGTCCAAAATCATAGGTGTATATAAGTCCAGGTGGACAAGTAGGCCCAGAATCCCAGGCACTGAGCTGAAAAGGGGATGATTTCCCAGTGGGCCTCACGTCCCACAGAAACCGCTGTGCAAAAGTCGAGAAACAGATACAGAAAGTGACTGGCCTAAGGCTTGTCACTTGAATCTGAGTGGCTGAATGAGTGGCGGATGGTTGGAAATGAAATCCAAATCCCCTGACCTCTAATTTCAGAGGGTGCAGTGTCTCCCCCATGCCCGATTTTAGAGTTAAACGTCTTAGCAAGAGCTTCACTGCACTGAAGTCACCCTGAAAAGACATTAGCTTCCATCCGCACAGTCATTGCCCCCTGGTCTCTAATGAGAGTTTGCCCAGTTAAAGTTGCAACATTGGGTTTAACGTGACAGATCTTGACTTTCAGCCTGTAACTTTTGAAAAGGGTCGATGTACTTAGGGCTTCCTGCTACAAAGTAAGAGTCAAGGACCCTCTTCCGCAAAGAGGAGCTGGCCTTAGTGGGAAATGGAGAATGAGCTCCTTTAAATCACCGCTCTGTCACCAATCATTAAGAAACCTTTCCAAGAACATACATGTATCGTGTCTCCAGGAGGGCTGGGATTTGTGCAAGGTTCTGAGTAACATGCTACCACAGGAAGGTGGAGGTCCTGCTCAGCCCTAGAGACAGACACACACATGCAAACACACACACAGAAACCTTAGACACACAACTGGTAGTGTCGAGCCAAAGACTTAGCAGTATGAGGAGGGCACTGAACCCACCCACGCTCCAAAGAAGGAGAGGCCTTTCCCTGATCCACACGTGCATTCTCCCTCCTTCTCCCCCAAACCTGCCTCCTCCTCAAGCCCACGCATTATTACATAGAATACGATTAGGCAGCGCTCTCAGGTTACAGAATTGTCAACGATGCTCTCGTTAAAACAACAGCACAGTCAAACAGACAGCATGCTAGCATGTGAAATGCGATCAGTTCTTTCAGACACGGCTCATGATGAATGGAGCCACACAAGGAGGACTGCAGCTATGCTGCGCCCCGAGCCGAACTGGGAGAATGGCTACCTACCAAAGTGCTGCACACTCTCATTTCACCCTCAGAGGCAGAAAAGAGGACTGCAAAGGACTCACGGGTCTCCCATGCTCTCCGCAAAGGACTCCCATTCCTCCTGCGGACCAAAGGTAACAACAAAAGCAGCTTTTTATTTGTAGAGCACACAACTTTTGGAAAATACACAGCTAAAACTGTCCCCGCTTTAAGTGCTTTACAGCACTTAAAGCGGGGACAGTTTTAGCTGTGTAATTTGAAAAACTTGCCTCGAAGTGCCTAGATGATGAAGTTCGAATGGGGGACCTGTGTCCACTTGCGTTGAGCATTCTTTCAGTGAGAAAGGATTTGGTTACATTTTGACTCTTTAGCACTGATTCTCATTCTTGTCAATCAACTGTGAAATTTCTGTGTTAATTTCTAGCAGAGGTAATAGAGTTAGTCCAAAATCATAGGTGTATATAAGTCCAGGTGGACAAGTAGGCCCAGAATCCCAGGCACTGAGCTGAAAAGGGGATGATTTCCCAGTGGGCCTCACGTCCCACAGAAACCGCTGTGCAAAAGTCGAGAAACAGATACAGAAAGTGACTGGCCTAAGGCTTGTCACTTGAATCTGAGTGGCTGAATGAGTGGCGGATGGTTGGAAATGAAATCCAAATCCCCTGACCTCTAATTTCAGAGGGTGCAGTGTCTCCCCCATGCCCGATTTTAGAGTTAAACGTCTTAGCAAGAGCTTCACTGCACTGAAGTCACCCTGAAAAGACATTAGCTTCCATCCGCACAGTCATTGCCCCCTGGTCTCTAATGAGAGTTTGCCCAGTTAAAGTTGCAACATTGGGTTTAACGTGACAGATCTTGACTTTCAGCCTGTAACTTTTGAAAAGGGTCGATGTACTTAGGGCTTCCTGCTACAAAGTAAGAGTCAAGGACCCTCTTCCGCAAAGAGGAGCTGGCCTTAGTGGGAAATGGAGAATGAGCTCCTTTAAATCACCGCTCTGTCACCAATCATTAAGAAACCTTTCCAAGAACATACATGTATCGTGTCTCCAGGAGGGCTGGGATTTGTGCAAGGTTCTGAGTAACATGCTACCACAGGAAGGTGGAGGTCCTGCTCAGCCCTAGAGACAGACACACACATGCAAACACACACACAGAAACCTTAGACACACAACTGGTAGTGTCGAGCCAAAGACTTAGCAGTATGAGGAGGGCACTGAACCCACCCACGCTCCAAAGAAGGAGAGGCCTTTCCCTGATCCACACGTGCATTCTCCCTCCTTCTCCCCCAAACCTGCCTCCTCCTCAAGCCCACGCATTATTACATAGAATACGATTAGGCAGCGCTCTCAGGTTACAGAATTGTCAACGATGCTCTCATTAAAACAACAGCACAGTCAAACAGACAGCATGCTAGCATGTGAAATGCGATCAGTTCTTTCAGACACGGCTCATGATGAATGGAGCCACACAAGGAGGACTGCAGCTATGCTGCGCCCCGAGCCGAACTGGGAGAATGGCTACCTACCAAAGTGCTGCACACTCTCATTTCACCCTCAGAGGCAGAAAAGAGGACTGCAAAGGACTCACGGGTCTCCCATGCTCTCCGCAAAGGACTCCCATTCCTCCTGCGGACCAAAGGTAACAACAAAAGCAGCTTTTTATTTGTAGAGCACACAACTTTTGGAAAATACACAGCTAAAACTGTCCCCGCTTTAAGTGCTTTACAGCACTTAAAGCGGGGACAGTTTTAGCTGTGTAATTTGAAAAACTTGCCTCGAAGTGCCTAGATGATGAAGTTCGAATGGGGGACCTGTGTCCACTTGCGTTGAGCATTCTTTCAGTGAGAAAGGATTTGGTTACATTTTGACTCTTTAGCACTGATTCTCATTCTTGTCAATCAATTGTGAAATTTCTGTGTTAATTTCTAGCAGAGGTAATAGAGTTAGTCCAAAATCATATGTGTATATAAGTCCATGTGGACAAGTAGGCCCAGAATCCCAGGCACTGAGCTGAAAAGGGGATGATTTCCCAGTGGGCCTCACGTCCCACAGAAACCGCTGTGCAAAAGTCGAGAAACAGATACAGAAAGTGACTGGCCTAAGGCTTGTCACTTGAATCTGAGTGGCTGAATGAGTGGCGGATGGTTGGAAATGAAATCCAAATCCCCTGACCTCTAATTTCAGAGGGTGCAGTGTCTCCCCCATGCCCGATTTTAGAGATAAACGTCTTAGCAAGAGCTTCACTGCACTGAAGTCACCCTGAAAAGACATTAGCTTCCATCCGCACAGTCATTGCCCCCTGGTCTCTAATGAGAGTTTGCCCAGTTAAAGTTGCAACATTGGGTTTAACGTGAGAGATCTTGACTTTCAGCCTGTAACTTTTGAAAAGGGTCGATGTACTTAGGGCTTCCTGCTACAAAGTAAGAGTCAAGGACCCTCTTCCGCAAAGAGGAGCTGGCCTTAGTGGGAAATGGAGAATGAGCTCCTTTAAATCACCGCTCTGTCACCAATCATTAAGAAACCTTTCCAAGAACATACATGTATCGTGTCTCCAGGAGGGCTGGGATTTGTGCAAGGTTCTGAGTAACATGCTACCACAGGAAGGTGGAGGTCCTGCTCAGCCCTAGAGACAGACACACACATGCAAACACACACACAGAAACCTTAGACACACAACTGGTAGTGTCGAGCCAAAGACTTAGCAGTATGAGGAGGGCACTGAACCCACCCATGCTCCAAAGAAGGAGAGGCCTTTCCCTGATCCACACGTGCATTCTCCCTCCTTCTCCCCCAAACCTGCCTCCTCCTCAAGCCCACGCATTATTACATAGAATACGATTAGGCAGCGCTCTCAGGTTACAGAATTGTCAACGATGCTCTCGTTAAAACAACAGCACAGTCAAACAGACAGCATGCTAGCATGTGAAATGCGATCAGTTCTTTCAGACACGGCTCATGATGAATGGAGCCACACAAGGAGGACTGCAGCTATGCTGCGCCCCGAGCCGAACTGGGAGAATGGCTACCTACCAAAGTGCTGCACACTCTCATTTCACCCTCAGAGGCAGAAAAGAGGACTGCAAAGGACTCACGGGTCTCCCATGCTCTCCGCAAAGGACTCCCATTCCTCCTGCGGACCAAAGGTAACAACAAAAGCAGCTTTTTATTTGTAGAGCACACAACTTTTGGAAAATACACAGCTAAAACTGTCCCCGCTTTAAGTGCTTTACAGCACTTAAAGCGGGGACAGTTTTAGCTGTGTAATTTGAAAAACTTGCCTCTAAGTGCCTAGATGATGAAGTTCGAATGGGGGACCTGTGTCCACTTGCGTTGAGCATTCTTTCAGTGAGAAAGGATTTGGTTACATTTTGACTCTTTAGCACTGATTCTCATTCTTGTCAATCAACTGTGAAATTTCTGTGTTAATTTCTAGCAGAGGTAATAGAGTTAGTCCAAAATCATAGGTGTATATAAGTCCAGGTGGACAAGTAGGCCCAGAATCCCAGGCACTGAGCTGAAAAGGGGATGATTTCCCAGTGGGCCTCACGTCCCACAGAAACCGCTGTGCAAAAGTCGAGAAACAGATACAGAAAGTGACTGGCCTAAGGCTTGTCACTTGAATCTGAGTGGCTGAATGAGTGGCGGATGGTTGGAAATGAAATCCAAATCCCCTGACCTCTAATTTCAGAGGGTGCAGTGCCTCCCCCATGCCCGATTTTAGAGTTAAACGTCTTAGCAAGAGCTTCACTGCACTGAAGTCACCCTGAAAAGACATTAGCTTCCATCCGCACAGTCATTGCCCCCTGGTCTCTAATGAGAGTTTGCCCAGTTAAAGTTGCAACATTGGGTTTAACGTGAGAGATCTTGACTTTCAGCCTGTAACTTTTGAAAAGGGTCGATGTACTTAGGGCTTCCTGCTACAAAGTAAGAGTCAAGGACCCTCTTCCGCAAAGAGGAACTGGCCTTAGTGGGAAATGGAGAATGAGCTCCTTTAAATCACCGCTCTGTCACCAATCATTAAGAAACCTTTCCAAGAACATACATGTATCGTGTCTCCAGGAGGGCTGGGATTTGTGCAAGGTTCTGAGTAACATGCTACCACAGGAAGGTGGAGGTCCTGCTCAGCCCTAGAGACAGGCACACACATGCAAACACACACACAGAAACCTTAGACACACAACTGGTAGTGTCGAGCCAAAGACTTAGCAGTATGAGGAGGGCACTGAACCCACCCATGCTCCAAAGAAGGAGAGGCCTTTCCCTGATCCACACGTGCATTCTCCCTCCTTCTCCCCCAAACCTGCCTCCTCCTCAAGCCCACGCATTATTACATAGAATACGATTAGGCAGCGCTCTCAGGTTACAGAATTGTCAACGATGCTCTCGTTAAAACAACAGCACAGTCAAACAGACAGCATGCTAGCATGTGAAATGCGATCAGTTCTTTCAGACACGGCTCATGATGAATGGAGCCACACAAGGAGGACTGCAGCTATGCTGCGCCCCGAGCCGAACTGGGAGAATGGCTACCTACCAAAGTGCTGCACACTCTCATTTCACCCTCAGAGGCAGAAAAGAGGACTGCAAAGGACTCACGGGTCTCCCATGCTCTCCGCAAAGGACTCCCATTCCTCCTGCGGACCAAAGGTAACAACAAAAGCAGCTTTTTATTTGTAGAGCACACAACTTTTGGAAAATACACAGCTAAAACTGTCCCCGCTTTAAGTGCTGTAAAGCACTTAAAGCGGGGACAGTTTTAGCTGTGTAATTTGAAAAACTTGCCTCTAAGTGCCTAGATGATGAAGTTCGAATGGGGGACCTGTGTCCACTTGCGTTGAGCATTCTTTCAGTGAGAAAGGATTTGGTTACATTTTGACTCTTTAGCACTGATTCTCATTCTTGTCAATCAACTGTGAAATTTCTGTGTTAATTTCTAGCAGAGGTAATAGAGTTAGTCCAAAATCATAGGTGTATATAAGTCCAGGTGGACAAGTAGGCCCAGAATCCCAGGCACTGAGCTGAAAAGGGGATGATTTCCCAGTGGGCCTCACGTCCCACAGAAACCGCTGTGCAAAAGTCGAGAAACAGATACAGAAAGTGACTGGCCTAAGGCTTGTCACTTGAATCTGAGTGGCTGAATGAGTGGCGGATGGTTGGAAATGAAATCCAAATCCCCTGACCTCTAATTTCAGAGGGTGCAGTGCCTCCCCCATGCCCGATTTTAGAGTTAAACGTCTTAGCAGGAGCTTCACTGCACTGAAGTCACCCTGAAAAGACATTAGCTTCCATCCGCACAGTCATTGCCCCCTGGTCTCTAATGAGAGTTTGCCCAGTTAAAGTTGCAACATTGGGTTTAACGTGAGAGATCTTGACTTTCAGCCTGTAACTTTTGAAAAGGGTCGATGTACTTAGGGCTTCCTGCTACAAAGTAAGAGTCAAGGACCCTCTTCCGCAAAGAGGAGCTGGCCTTAGTGGGAAATGGAGAATGAGCTCCTTTAAATCACCGCTCTGTCACCAATCATTAAGAAACCTTTCCAAGAACATACATGTATCGTGTCTCCAGGAGGGCTGGGATTTGTGCAAGGTTCTGAGTAACATGCTACCACAGGAAGGTGGAGGTCCTGCTCAGCCCTAGAGACAGGCACACACATGCAAACACACACACAGAAACCTTAGACACACAACTGGTAGTGTCGAGCCAAAGACTTAGCAGTATGAGGAGGGCACTGAACCCACCCACGCTCCAAAGAAGGAGAGGCCTTTCCCTGATCCACACGTGCATTCTCCCTCCTTCTCCCCCAAACCTGCCTCCTCCTCAAGCCCACGCATTATTACATAGAATACGATTAGGCAGCGCTCTCAGGTTACAGAATTGTCAACGATGCTCTCGTTAAAACAACAGCACAGTCAAACAGACAGCATGCTAGCATGTGAAATGCGATCAGTTCTTTCAGACACGGCTCATGATGAATGGAGCCACACAAGGAGGACTGCAGCTATGCTGCGCCCCGAGCCGAACTGGGAGAATGGCTACCTACCAAAGTGCTGCACACTCTCATTTCACCCTCAGAGGCAGAAAAGAGGACTGCAAAGGACTCACGGGTCTCCCATGCTCTCCGCAAAGGACTCCCATTCCTCCTGCGGACCAAAGGTAACAACAAAAGCAGCTTTTTATTTGTAGAGCACACAACTTTTGGAAAATACACAGCTAAAACTGTCCCCGCTTTAAGTGCTTTACAGCACTTAAAGCGGGGACAGTTTTAGCTGTGTAATTTGAAAAACTTGCCTCGAAGTGCCTAGATGATGAAGTTCGAATGGGGGACCTGTGTCCACTTGCGTTGAGCATTCTTTCAGTGAGAAAGGATTTGGTTACATTTTGACTCTTTAGCACTGATTCTCATTCTTGTCAATCAACTGTGAAATTTCTGTGTTAATTTCTAGCAGAGGTAATAGAGTTAGTCCAAAATCATAGGTGTATATAAGTCCAGGTGGACAAGTAGGCCCAGAATCCCAGGCACTGAGCTGAAAAGGGGATGATTTCCCAGTGGGCCTCACGTCCCACAGAAACCGCTGTGCAAAAGTCGAGAAACAGATACAGAAAGTGACTGGCCTAAGGCTTGTCACTTGAATCTGAGTGGCTGAATGAGTGGCGGATGGTTGGAAATGAAATCCAAATCCCCTGACCTCTAATTTCAGAGGGTGCAGTGCCTCCCCCATGCCCGATTTTAGAGTTAAATGTCTTAGCAAGAGCTTCACTGCATTGAAGTCACCCTGAAAAGACATTAGCTTCCATCCGCACAGTCATTGCCCCCTGGTCTCTAATGAGAGTTTGCCCAGTTAAAGTTGCAACATTGGGTTTAACGTGACAGATCTTGACTTTCAGCCTGTAACTTTTGAAAAGGGTCGATGTACTTAGGGCTTCCTGCTACAAAGTAAGAGTCAAGGACCCTCTTCCGCAAAGAGGAGCTGGCCTTAGTGGGAAATGGAGAATGAGCTCCTTTAAATCAAAGCTCTGTCACCAATCATTAAGAAACCTTTCCAAGAACATACATGTATCGTGTCTCCAGGAGGGCTGGGATTTGTGCAAGGTTCTGAGTAACATGCTACCACAGGAAGGTGGAGGTCCTGCTCAGCCCTAGAGACAGACACACACATGCAAACACACACACAGAAACCTTAGACACACAACTGGTAGTGTCGAGCCAAAGACTTAGCAGTATGAGGAGGGCACTGAACCCACCCATGCTCCAAAGAAGGAGAGGCCTTTCCCTGATCCACACGTGCATTCTCCCTCCTTCTCCCCCAAACCTGCCTCCTCCTCAAGCCCACGCATTATTACATAGAATACGATTAGGCAGCGCTCTCAGGTTACAGAATTGTCAACGATGCTCTCGTTAAAACAACAGCACAGTCAAACAGACAGCATGCTAGCATGTGAAATGCGATCAGTTCTTTCAGACACGGCTCATGATGAATGGAGCCACACAAGGAGGACTGCAGCTATGCTGCGCCCCGAGCCGAACTGGGAGAATGGCTACCTACCAAAGTGCTGCACACTCTCATTTCACCCTCAGAGGCAGAAAAGAGGACTGCAAAGGACTCACGGGTCTCCCATGCTCTCCGCAAAGGACTCCCATTCCTCCTGCGGACCAAAGGTAACAACAAAAGCAGCTTTTTATTTGTAGAGCACACAACTTTTGGAAAATACACAGCTAAAACTGTCCCCGCTTTAAGTGCTGTAAAGCACTTAAAGCGGGGACAGTTTTAGCTGTGTAATTTGAAAAACTTGCCTCTAAGTGCCTAGATGATGAAGTTCGAATGGGGGACCTGTGTCCACTTGCGTTGAGCATTCTTTCAGTGAGAAAGGATTTGGTTACATTTTGACTCTTTAGCACTGATTCTCATTCTTGTCAATCAACTGTGAAATTTCTGTGTTAATTTCTAGCAGAGGTAATAGAGTTAGTCCAAAATCATAGGTGTATATAAGTCCAGGTGGACAAGTAGGCCCAGAATCCCAGGCACTGAGCTGAAAAGGGGATGATTTCCCAGTGGGCCTCACATCCCACAGAAACCGCTGTGCAAAAGTCGAGAAACAGATACAGAAAGTGACTGGCCTAAGGCTTGTCACTTGAATGTGAGTGGCTGAATGAGTGGCGGATGGTTGGAAATGAAATCCAAATCCCCTGACCTCTAATTTCAGAGGGTGCAGTGCCTCCCCCATGCCCGATTTTAGAGTTAAACGTCTTAGCAAGAGCTTCACTGCACTGAAGTCACCCTGAAAAGACATTAGCTTCCATCCGCACAGTCATTGCCCCCTGGTCTCTAATGAGAGTTTGCCCAGTTAAAGTTGCAACATTGGGTTTAACGTGAGAGATCTTGACTTTCAGCCTGTAACTTTTGAAAAGGGTCGATGTACTTAGGGCTTCCTGCTACAAAGTAAGAGTCAAGGACCCTCTTCCGCAAAGAGGAGCTGGCCTTAGTGGGAAATGGAGAATGAGCTCCTTTAAATCACCGCTCTGTCACCAATCATTAAGAAACCTTTCCAAGAACATACATGTATCGTGTCTCCAGGAGGGCTGGGATTTGTGCAAGGTTCTGAGTAACATGCTACCACAGGAAGGTGGAGGTCCTGCTCAGCCCTAGAGACAGGCACACACATGCAAACACACACACAGAAACCTTAGACACACAACTGGTAGTGTCGAGCCAAAGACTTAGCAGTATGAGGAGTGCACTGAACCCACCCATGCTCCAAAGAAGGAGAGGCCTTTCCCTGATCCACACGTGCATTCTCCCTCCTTCTCCCCCAAACCTGCCTCCTCCTCAAGCCCACGCATTATTACATAGAATACGATTAGGCAGCGCTCTCAGGTTACAGAATTGTCAACGATGCTCTCGTTAAAACAACAGCACAGTCAAACAGACAGCATGCTAGCATGTGAAATGCGATCAGTTCTTTCAGACACGGCTCATGATGAATGGAGCCACACAAGGAGGACTGCAGCTATGCTGCGCCCCGAGCCGAACTGGGAGAATGGCTACCTACCAAAGTGCTGCACACTCTCATTTCACCCTCAGAGGCAGAAAAGAGGACTGCAAAGGACTCACGGGTCTCCCATGCTCTCCGCAAAGGACTCCCATTCCTCCTGCGGACCAAAGGTAACAACAAAAGCAGCTTTTTATTTGTAGAGCACACAACTTTTGGAAAATACACAGCTAAAACTGTCCCCGCTTTAAGTGCTTTACAGCACTTTATTTGTAGAGCTTTTTATTTGTAGAGCACACAACTTTTGGAAAATACACAGCTAAAACTGTGTATTTACAGCACTTAAAGCGGGGACAGTTTTAGCTGTGTAATTTGAAAAACTTGCCTCTAAGTGCCTAGATGATGAAGTTCGAATGGGGGACCTGTGTCCACTTGCGTTGAGCATTCTTTCAGTGAGAAAGGATTTGGTTACATTTTGACTCTTTAGCACTGATTCTCATTCTTGTCAATCAACTGTGAAATTTCTGTGTTAATTTCTAGCAGAGGTAATAGAGTTAGTCCAAAATCATAGGTGTATATAAGTCCAGGTGGACAAGTAGGCCCAGAATCCCAGGCACTGAGCTGAAAAGGGGATGATTTCCCAGTGGGCCTCACGTCCCACAGAAACCGCTGTGCAAAAGTCGAGAAACAGATACAGAAAGTGACTGGCCTAAGGCTTGTCACTTGAATCTGAGTGGCTGAATGAGTGGCGGATGGTTGGAAATGAAATCCAAATCCCCTGACCTCTAATTTCAGAGGGTGCAGTGCCTCCCCCATGCCCGATTTTAGAGTTAGACGTCTTAGCAAGAGCTTCACTGCACTGAAGTCACCCTGAAAAGACATTAGCTTCCATCCGCACAGTCATTGCCCCCTGGTCTCTAATGAGAGTTTGCCCAGTTAAAGTTGCAACATTGGGTTTAACGTGACAGATCTTGACTTTCAGCCTGTAACTTTTGAAAAGGGTCGATGTACTTAGGGCTTCCTGCTACAAAGTAAGAGTCAAGGACCCTCTTCCGCAAAGAGGAGCTGGCCTTAGTGGGAAATGGAGAATGAGCTCCTTTAAATCACCGCTCTGTCACCAATCATTAAGAAACCTTTCCAAGAACATACATGTATCGTGTCTCCAGGAGGGCTGGGATTTGTGCAAGGTTCTGAGTAACATGCTACCACAGGAAGGTGGAGGTCCTGCTCAGCCCTAGAGACAGGCACACACATGCAAACACACACACAGAAACCTTAGACACACAACTGGTAGTGTCGAGCCAAAGACTTAGCAGTATGAGGAGGGCACTGAACCCACCCACGCTCCAAAGAAGGAGAGGCCTTTCCCTGATCCACACGTGCATTCTCCCTCCTTCTCCCCCAAACCTGCCTCCTCCTCAAGCCCACGCATTATTACATAGAATACGATTAGGCAGCGCTCTCAGGTTACAGAATTGTCAACGATGCTCTCGTTAAAACAACAGCACAGTCAAACAGACAGCATGCTAGCATGTGAAATGCGATCAGTTCTTTCAGACACGGCTCATGATGAATGGAGCCACACAAGGAGGACTGCAGCTATGCTGCGCCCCGAGCCGAACTGGGAGAATGGCTACCTACCAAAGTGCTGCACACTCTCATTTCACCCTCAGAGGCAGAAAAGAGGACTGCAAAGGACTCACGGGTCTCCCATGCTCTCCGCAAAGGACTCCCATTCCTCCTGCGGACCAAAGGTAACAACAAAAGCAGCTTTTTATTTGTAGAGCACACAACTTTTGGAAAATACACAGCTAAAACTGTCCCCCGCTTTAAGTGCTTTACAGCACTTAAAGCGGGGACAGTTTTAGCTGTGTAATTTGAAAAACTTGCCTCTAAGTGCCTAGATGATGAAGTTCGAATGGGGGACCTGTGTCCACTTGCGTTGAGCATTCTTTCAGTGAGAAAGGATTTGGTTACATTTTGACTCTTTAGCACTGATTCTCATTCTTGTCAATCAACTGTGAAATTTCTGTGTTAATTTCTAGCAGAGGTAATAGAGTTAGTCCAAAATCATAGGTGTATATAAGTCCAGGTGGACAAGTAGGCCCAGAATCCCAGGCACTGAGCTGAAAAGGGGATGATTTCCCAGTGGGCCTCACGTCCCACAGAAACCGCTGTGCAAAAGTCGAGAAACAGATACAGAAAGTGACTGGCCTAAGGCTTGTCACTTGAATCTGAGTGGCTGAATGAGTGGCGGATGGTTGGAAATGAAATCCAAATCCCCTGACCTCTAATTTCAGAGGGTGCAGTGCCTCCCCCATGCCCGATTTTAGAGTTAGACGTCTTAGCAAGAGCTTCACTGCACTGAAGTCACCCTGAAAAGACATTAGCTTCCATCCGCACAGTCATTGCCCCCTGGTCTCTAATGAGAGTTTGCCCAGTTAAAGTTGCAACATTGGGTTTAACGTGACAGATCTTGACTTTCAGCCTGTAACTTTTGAAAAGGGTCGATGTACTTAGGGCTTCCTGCTACAAAGTAAGAGTCAAGGACCCTCTTCCGCAAAGAGGAGCTGGCCTTAGTGGGAAATGGAGAATGAGCTCCTTTAAATCACCGCTCTGTCACCAATCATTAAGAAACCTTTCCAAGAACATACATGTATCGTGTCTCCAGGAGGGCTGGGATTTGTGCAAGGTTCTGAGTAACATGCTACCACAGGAAGGTGGAGGTCCTGCTCAGCCCTAGAGACAGGCACACACATGCAAACACACACACAGAAACCTTAGACACACAACTGGTAGTGTCGAGCCAAAGACTTAGCAGTATGAGGAGGGCACTGAACCCACCCACGCTCCAAAGAAGGAGAGGCCTTTCCCTGATCCACACGTGCATTCTCCCTCCTTCTCCCCCAAACCTGCCTCCTCCTCAAGCCCACGCATTATTACATAGAATACGATTAGGCAGCGCTCTCAGGTTACAGAATTGTCAACGATGCTCTCGTTAAAACAACAGCACAGTCAAACAGACAGCATGCTAGCATGTGAAATGCGATCAGTTCTTTCAGACACGGCTCATGATGAATGGAGCCACACAAGGAGGACTGCAGCTATGCTGCGCCCCGAGCCGAACTGGGAGAATGGCTACCTACCAAAGTGCTGCACACTCTCATTTCACCCTCAGAGGCAGAAAAGAGGACTGCAAAGGACTCACGGGTCTCCCATGCTCTCCGCAAAGGACTCCCATTCCTCCTGCGGACCAAAGGTAACAACAAAAGCAGCTTTTTATTTGTAGAGCACACAACTTTTGGAAAATACACAGCTAAAACTGTCCCCGCTTTAAGTGCTTTACAGCACTTAAAGCGGGGACAGTTTTAGCTGTGTAATTTGAAAAACTTGCCTCTAAGTGCCTAGATGATGAAGTTCGAATGGGGGACCTGTGTCCACTTGCGTTGAGCATTCTTTCAGTGAGAAAGGATTTGGTTACATTTTGACTCTTTAGCACTGATTCTCATTCTTGTCAATCAACTGTGAAATTTCTGTGTTAATTTCTAGCAGAGGTAATAGAGTTAGTCCAAAATCATAGGTGTATATAAGTCCAGGTGGACAAGTAGGCCCAGAATCCCAGGCACTGAGCTGAAAAGGGGATGATTTCCCAGTGGGCCTCACGTCCCACAGAAACCGCTGTGCAAAAGTCGAGAAACAGATACAGAAAGTGACTGGCCTAAGGCTTGTCACTTGAATCTGAGTGGCTGAATGAGTGGCGGATGGTTGGAAATGAAATCCAAATCCCCTGACCTCTAATTTCAGAGGGTGCAGTGCCTCCCCCATGCCCGATTTTAGAGTTAGACGTCTTAGCAAGAGCTTCACTGCACTGAAGTCACCCTGAAAAGACATTAGCTTCCATCCGCACAGTCATTGCCCCCTGGTCTCTAATGAGAGTTTGCCCAGTTAAAGTTGCAACATTGGGTTTAACGTGACAGATCTTGACTTTCAGCCTGTAACTTTTGAAAAGGGTCGATGTACTTAGGGCTTCCTGCTACAAAGTAAGAGTCAAGGACCCTCTTCCGCAAAGAGGAGCTGGCCTTAGTGGGAAATGGAGAATGAGCTCCTTTAAATCACCGCTCTGTCACCAATCATTAAGAAACCTTTCCAAGAACATACATGTATCGTGTCTCCAGGAGGGCTGGGATTTGTGCAAGGTTCTGAGTAACATGCTACCACAGGAAGGTGGAGGTCCTGCTCAGCCCTAGAGACAGGCACACACATGCAAACACACACACAGAAACCTTAGACACACAACTGGTAGTGTCGAGCCAAAGACTTAGCAGTATGAGGAGGGCACTGAACCCACCCACGCTCCAAAGAAGGAGAGGCCTTTCCCTGATCCACACGTGCATTCTCCCTCCTTCTCCCCCAAACCTGCCTCCTCCTCAAGCCCACGCATTATTACATAGAATACGATTAGGCAGCGCTCTCAGGTTACAGAATTGTCAACGATGCTCTCGTTAAAACAACAGCACAGTCAAACAGACAGCATGCTAGCATGTGAAATGCGATCAGTTCTTTCAGACACGGCTCATGATGAATGGAGCCACACAAGGAGGACTGCAGCTATGCTGCGCCCCGAGCCGAACTGGGAGAATGGCTACCTACCAAAGTGCTGCACACTCTCATTTCACCCTCAGAGGCAGAAAAGAGGACTGCAAAGGACTCACGGGTCTCCCATGCTCTCCGCAAAGGACTCCCATTCCTCCTGCGGACCAAAGGTAACAACAAAAGCAGCTTTTTATTTGTAGAGCACACAACTTTTGGAAAATACACAGCTAAAACTGTCCCCGCTTTAAGTGCTTTACAGCACTTAAAGCGGGGACAGTTTTAGCTGTGTAATTTGAAAAACTTGCCTCTAAGTGCCTAGATGATGAAGTTCGAATGGGGGACCTGTGTCCACTTGCGTTGAGCATTCTTTCAGTGAGAAAGGATTTGGTTACATTTTGACTCTTTAGCACTGATTCTCATTCTTGTCAATCAACTGTGAAATTTCTGTGTTAATTTCTAGCAGAGGTAATAGAGTTAGTCCAAAATCATAGGTGTATATAAGTCCAGGTGGACAAGTAGGCCCAGAATCCCAGGCACTGAGCTGAAAAGGGGATGATTTCCCAGTGGGCCTCACGTCCCACAGAAACCGCTGTGCAAAAGTCGAGAAACAGATACAGAAAGTGACTGGCCTAAGGCTTGTCACTTGAATCTGAGTGGCTGAATGAGTGGCGGATGGTTGGAAATGAAATCCAAATCCCCTGACCTCTAATTTCAGAGGGTGCAGTGCCTCCCCCATGCCCGATTTTAGAGTTAAACGTCTTAGCAGGAGCTTCACTGCACTGAAGTCACCCTGAAAAGACATTAGCTTCCAACCGCACAGTCATTGCCCCCTGGTCTCTAATGAGAGTTTGCCCAGTTAAAGTTGCAACATTGGGTTTAACGTGACAGATCTTGACTTTCAGCCTGTAACTTTTGAAAAGGGTCGATGTACTTAGGGCTTCCTGCTACAAAGTAAGAGTCAAGGACCCTCTTCCGCAAAGAGGAGCTGGCCTTAGTGGGAAATGGAGAATGAGCTCCTTTAAATCACCGCTCTGTCACCAATCATTAAGAAACCTTTCCAAGAACATACATGTATCGTGTCTCCAGGAGGGCTGGGATTTGTGCAAGGTTCTGAGTAACATGCTACCACAGGAAGGTGGAGGTCCTGCTCAGCCCTAGAGACAGGCACACACATGCAAACACACACACAGAAACCTTAGACACACAACTGGTAGTGTCGAGCCAAAGACTTAGCAGTATGAGGAGGGCACTGAACCCACCCACGCTCCAAAGAAGGAGAGGCCTTTCCCTGATCCACACGTGCATTCTCCCTCCTTCTCCCCCAAACCTGCCTCCTCCTCAAGCCCACGCATTATTACATAGAATACGATTAGGCAGCGCTCTCAGGTTACAGAATTGTCAACGATGCTCTCGTTAAAACAACAGCACAGTCAAACAGACAGCATGCTAGCATGTGAAATGCGATCAGTTCTTTCAGACACGGCTCATGATGAATGGAGCCACACAAGGAGGACTGCAGCTATGCTGCGCCCCGAGCCGAACTGGGAGAATGGCTACCTACCAAAGTGCTGCACACTCTCATTTCACCCTCAGAGGCAGAAAAGAGGACTGCAAAGGACTCACGGGTCTCCCATGCTCTCCGCAAAGGACTCCCATTCCTCCTGCGGACCAAAGGTAACAACAAAAGCAGCTTTTTATTTGTAGAGCACACAACTTTTGGAAAATACACAGCTAAAACTGTCCCCGCTTTAAGTGCTTTACAGCACTTAAAGCGGGGACAGTTTTAGCTGTGTAATTTGAAAAACTTGCCTCTAAGTGCCTAGATGATGAAGTTCGAATGGGGGACCTGTGTCCACTTGCGTTGAGCATTCTTTCAGTGAGAAAGGATTTGGTTACATTTTGACTCTTTAGCACTGATTCTCATTCTTGTCAATCAACTGTGAAATTTCTGTGTTAATTTCTAGCAGAGGTAATAGAGTTAGTCCAAAATCATAGGTGTATATAAGTCCAGGTGGACAAGTAGGCCCAGAATCCCAGGCACTGAGCTGAAAAGGGGATGATTTCCCAGTGGGCCTCACGTCCCACAGAAACCGCTGTGCAAAAGTCGAGAAACAGATACAGAAAGTGACTGGCCTAAGGCTTGTCACTTGAATCTGAGTGGCTGAATGAGTGGCGGATGGTTGGAAATGAAATCCAAATCCCCTGACCTCTAATTTCAGAGGGTGCAGTGCCTCCCCCATGCCCGATTTTAGAGTTAGACGTCTTAGCAAGAGCTTCACTGCACTGAAGTCACCCTGAAAAGACATTAGCTTCCATCCGCACAGTCATTGCCCCCTGGTCTCTAATGAGAGTTTGCCCAGTTAAAGTTGCAACATTGGGTTTAACGTGACAGATCTTGACTTTCAGCCTGTAACTTTTGAAAAGGGTCGATGTACTTAGGGCTTCCTGCTACAAAGTAAGAGTCAAGGACCCTCTTCCGCAAAGAGGAGCTGGCCTTAGTGGGAAATGGAGAATGAGCTCCTTTAAATCACCGCTCTGTCACCAATCATTAAGAAACCTTTCCAAGAACATACATGTATCGTGTCTCCAGGAGGGCTGGGATTTGTGCAAGGTTCTGAGTAACATGCTACCACAGGAAGGTGGAGGTCCTGCTCAGCCCTAGAGACAGGCACACACATGCAAACACACACACAGAAACCTTAGACACACAACTGGTAGTGTCGAGCCAAAGACTTAGCAGTATGAGGAGGGCACTGAACCCACCCACGCTCCAAAGAAGGAGAGGCCTTTCCCTGATCCACACGTGCATTCTCCCTCCTTCTCCCCCAAACCTGCCTCCTCCTCAAGCCCACGCATTATTACATAGAATACGATTAGGCAGCGCTCTCAGGTTACAGAATTGTCAACGATGCTCTCGTTAAAACAACAGCACAGTCAAACAGACAGCATGCTAGCATGTGAAATGCGATCAGTTCTTTCAGACACGGCTCATGATGAATGGAGCCACACAAGGAGGACTGCAGCTATGCTGCGCCCCGAGCCGAACTGGGAGAATGGCTACCTACCAAAGTGCTGCACACTCTCATTTCACCCTCAGAGGCAGAAAAGAGGACTGCAAAGGACTCACGGGTCTCCAATGCTCTCCGCAAAGGACTCCCATTCCTCCTGCGGACCAAAGGTAACAACAAAAGCAGCTTTTTATTTGTAGAGCACACAACTTTTGGAAAATACACAGCTAAAACTGTCCCCGCTTTAAGTGCTGTAAAGCACTTAAAGCGGGGACAGTTTTAGCTGTGTAATTTGAAAAACTTGCCTCTAAGTGCCTAGATGATGAAGTTCGAATGGGGGACCTGTGTCCACTTGCGTTGAGCATTCTTTCAGTGAGAAAGGATTTGGTTACATTTTGACTCTTTAGCACTGATTCTCATTCTTGTCAATCAACTGTGAAATTTCTGTGTTAATTTCTAGCAGAGGTAATAGAGTTAGTCCAAAATCATAGGTGTATATAAGTCCAGGTGGACAAGTAGGCCCAGAATCCCAGGCACTGAGCTGAAAAGGGGATGATTTCCCAGTGGGCCTCACGTCCCACAGAAACCGCTGTGCAAAAGTCGAGAAACAGATACAGAAAGTGACTGGCCTAAGGCTTGTCACTTGAATCTGAGTGGCTGAATGAGTGGCGGATGGTTGGAAATGAAATCCAAATCCCCTGACCTCTAATTTCAGAGGGTGCAGTGCCTCCCCCATGCCCGATTTTAGAGTTAAACGTCTTAGCAAGAGCTTCACTGCACTGAAGTCACCCTGAAAAGACATTAGCTTCCATCCGCACAGTCATTGCCCCCTGGTCTCTAATGAGAGTTTGCCCAGTTAAAGTTGCAACATTGGGTTTAACGTGAGAGATCTTGAGTTTCAGCCTGTAACTTTTGAAAAGGGTCGATGTACTTAGGGCTTCCTGCTACAAAGTAAGAGTCAAGGACCCTCTTCCGCAAAGAGGAGCTGGCCTTAGTGGGAAATGGAGAATGAGCTCCTTTAAATCACCGCTCTGTCACCAATCGTTAAGAAACCTTTCCAAGAACATACATGTATCGTGTCTCCAGGAGGGCTGGGATTTGTGCAAGGTTCTGAGTAACATGCTACCACAGGAAGGTGGAGGTCCTGCTCAGCCCTAGAGACAGACACACACATGCAAACACACACACAGAAACCTTAGACACACAACTGGTAGTGTCGAGCCAAAGACTTAGCAGTATGAGGAGGGCACTGAACCCACCCATGCTCCAAAGAAGGAGAGGCCTTTCCCTGATCCACACGTGCATTCTCCCTCCTTCTCCCCCAAACCTGCCTCCTCCTCAAGCCCACGCATTATTACATAGAATACGATTAGGCAGCGCTCTCAGGTTACAGAATTGTCAACGATGCTCTCGTTAAAACAACAGCACAGTCAAACAGACAGCATGCTAGCATGTGAAATGCGATCAGTTCTTTCAGACACGGCTCATGATGAATGGAGCCACACAAGGAGGACTGCAGCTATGCTGCGCCCCGAGCCGAACTGGGAGAATGGCTACCTACCAAAGTGCTGCACACTCTCATTTCACCCTCAGAGGCAGAAAAGAGGACTGCAAAGGACTCACGGGTCTCCCATGCTCTCCGCAAAGGACTCCCATTCCTCCTGCGGACCAAAGGTAACAACAAAAGCAGCTTTTTATTTGTAGAGCACACAACTTTTGGAAAATACACAGCTAAAACTGTCCCCGCTTTAAGTGCTGTAAAGCACGTAAAGCGGGGACAGTTTTAGCTGTGTAATTTGAAAAACTTGCCTCTAAGTGCCTAGATGATGAAGTTCGAATGGGGGACCTGTGTCCACTTGCGTTGAGCATTCTTTCAGTGAGAAAGGATTTGGTTACATTTTGACTCTTTAGCACTGATTCTCATTCTTGTCAATCAACTGTGAAATTTCTGTGTTAATTTCTAGCAGAGGTAATAGAGTTAGTCCAAAATCATAGGTGTATATAAGTCCAGGTGGACAAGTAGGCCCAGAATCCCAGGCACTGAGCTGAAAAGGGGATGATTTCCCAGTGGGCCTCACGTCCCACAGAAACCGCTGTGCAAAAGTCGAGAAACAGATACAGAAAGTGACTGGCCTAAGGCTTGTCACTTGAATCTGAGTGGCTGAATGAGTGGCGGATGGTTGGAAATGAAATCCAAATCCCCTGACCTCTAATTTCAGAGGGTGCAGTGCCTCCCCCATGCCCGATTTTAGAGTTAGACGTCTTAGCAAGAGCTTCACTGCACTGAAGTCACCCTGAAAAGACATTAGCTTCCATCCGCACAGTCATTGCCCCCTGGTCTCTAATGAGAGTTTGCCCAGTTAAAGTTGCAACATTGGGTTTAACGTGAGAGATCTTGAGTTTCAGCCTGTAACTTTTGAAAAGGGTCGATGTACTTAGGGCTTCCTGCTACAAAGTAAGAGTCAAGGACCCTCTTCCGCAAAGAGGAGCTGGCCTTAGTGGGAAATGGAGAATGAGCTCCTTTAAATCACCGCTCTGTCACCAATCATTAAGAAACCGTTCCAAGAACATACATGTATCGTGTCTCCAGGAGGGCTGGGATTTGTGCAAGGTTCTGAGTAACATGCTACCACAGGAAGGTGGAGGTCCTGCTCAGCCCTAGAGACAGGCACACACATGCAAACACACACACAGAAACCTTAGACACACAACTGGTAGTGTCGAGCCAAAGACTTAGCAGTATGAGGAGGGCACTGAACCCACCCACGCTCCAAAGAAGGAGAGGCCTTTCCCTGATCCACACGTGCATTCTCCCTCCTTCTCCCCCAAACCTGCCTCCTCCTCAAGCCCACGCATTATTACATAGAATACGATTAGGCAGCGCTCTCAGGTTACAGAATTGTCAACGATGCTCTCGTTAAAACAACAGCACAGTCAAACAGACAGCATGCTAGCATGTGAAATGCGATCAGTTCTTTCAGACACGGCTCATGATGAATGGAGCCACACAAGGAGGACTGCAGCTATGCTGCGCCCCGAGCCGAACTGGGAGAATGGCTACCTACCAAAGTGCTGCACACTCTCATTTCACCCTCAGAGGCAGAAAAGAGGACTGCAAAGGACTCACGGGTCTCCCATGCTCTCCGCAAAGGACTCCCATTCCTCCTGCGGACCAAAGGTAACAACAAAAGCAGCTTTTTATTTGTAGAGCACACAACTTTTGGAAAATACACAGCTAAAACTGTCCCCGCTTTAAGTGCTTTACAGCACTTAAAGCGGGGACAGTTTTAGCTGTGTAATTTGAAAAACTTGCCTCTAAGTGCCTAGATGATGAAGTTCGAATGGGGGACCTGTGTCCACTTGCGTTGAGCATTCTTTCAGTGAGAAAGGATTTGGTTACATTTTGACTCTTTAGCACTGATTCTCATTCTTGTCAATCAACTGTGAAATTTCTGTGTTAATTTCTAGCAGAGGTAATAGAGTTAGTCCAAAATCATAGGTGTATATAAGTCCAGGTGGACAAGTAGGCCCAGAATCCCAGGCACTGAGCTGAAAAGGGGATGATTTCCCAGTGGGCCTCACGTCCCACAGAAACCGCTGTGCAAAAGTCGAGAAACAGATACAGAAAGTGACTGGCCTAAGGCTTGTCACTTGAATCTGAGTGGCTGAATGAGTGGCGGATGGTTGGAAATGAAATCCAAATCCCCTGACCTCTAATTTCAGAGGGTGCAGTGCCTCCCCCATGCCCGATTTTAGAGTTAAACGTCTTAGCAAGAGCTTCACTGCACTGAAGTCACCCTGAAAAGACATTAGCTTCCATCCGCACAGTCATTGCCCCCTGGTCTCTAATGAGAGTTTGCCCAGTTAAAGTTGCAACATTGGGTTTAACGTGACAGATCTTGACTTTCAGCCTGTAACTTTTGAAAAGGGTCGATGTACTTAGGGCTTCCTGCTACAAAGTAAGAATCAAGGACCCTCTTCCGCAAAGAGGAGCTGGCCTTAGTGGGAAATGGAGAATGAGCTCCTTTAAATCACCGCTCTGTCACCAATCGTTAAGAAACCTTTCCAAGAACATACATGTATCGTGTCTCCAGGAGGGCTGGGATTTGTGCAAGGTTCTGAGTAACATGCTACCACAGGAAGGTGGAGGTCCTGCTCAGCCCTAGAGACAGACACACACATGCAAACACACACACAGAAACCTTAGACACACAACTGGTAGTGTCGAGCCAAAGACTTAGCAGTATGAGGAGGGCACTGAACCCACCCATGCTCCAAAGAAGGAGAGGCCTTTCCCTGATCCACACGTGCATTCTCCCTCCTTCTCCCCCAAACCTGCCTCCTCCTCAAGCCCACGCATTATTACATAGAATACGATTAGGCAGCGCTCTCAGGTTACAGAATTGTCAACGATGCTCTCGTTAAAACAACAGCACAGTCAAACAGACAGCATGCTAGCATGTGAAATGCGATCAGTTCTTTCAGACACGGCTCATGATGAATGGAGCCACACAAGGAGGACTGCAGCTATGCTGCGCCCCGAGCCGAACTGGGAGAATGGCTACCTACCAAAGTGCTGCACACTCTCATTTCACCCTCAGAGGCAGAAAAGAGGACTGCAAAGGACTCACGGGTCTCCCATGCTCTCCGCAAAGGACTCCCATTCCTCCTGCGGACCAAAGGTAACAACAAAAGCAGCTTTTTATTTGTAGAGCACACAACTTTTGGAAAATACACAGCTAAAACTGTCCCCGCTTTAAGTGCTTTACAGCACTTAAAGCGGGGACAGTTTTAGCTGTGTAATTTGAAAAACTTGCCTCTAAGTGCCTAGATGATGAAGTTCGAATGGGGGACCTGTGTCCACTTGCGTTGAGCATTCTTTCAGTGAGAAAGGATTTGGTTACATTTTGACTCTTTAGCACTGATTCTCATTCTTGTCAATCAACTGTGAAATTTCTGTGTTAATTTCTAGCAGAGGTAACAGAGTTAGTCCAAAATGATAGGTGTATATAAGTCCAGGTGGACAAGTAGGCCCAGAATCCCAGGCACTGAGCTGAAAAGGGGATGATTTCCCAGTGGGCCTCACGTCCCACAGAAACCGCTGTGCAAAAGTCGAGAAACAGATACAGAAAGTGACTGGCCTAAGGCTTGTCACTTGAATCTGAGTGGCTGAATGAGTGGCGGATGGTTGGAAATGAAATCCAAATCCCCTGACCTCTAATTTCAGAGGGTGCAGTGCCTCCCCCATGCCCGATTTTAGAGTTAAACGTCTTAGCAAGAGCTTCACTGCACTGAAGTCACCCTGAAAAGACATTAGCTTCCATCCGCACAGTCATTGCCCCCTGGTCTCTAATGAGAGTTTGCCCAGTTAAAGTTGCAACATTGGGTTTAACGTGAGAGATCTTGACTTTCAGCCTGTAACTTTTGAAAAGGGTCGATGTACTTAGGGCTTCCTGCTACAAAGTAAGAGTCAAGGACCCTCTTCCGCAAAGAGGAGCTGGCCTTAGTGGGAAATGGAGAATGAGCTCCTTTAAATCACCGCTCTGTCACCAATCATTAAGAAACCTTTCCAAGAACATACATGTATCGTGTCTCCAGGAGGGCTGGGATTTGTGCAAGGTTCTGAGTAACATGCTACCACAGGAAGGTGGAGGTCCTGCTCAGCCCTAGAGACAGACACACACATGCAAACACACACACAGAAACCTTAGACACACAACTGGTAGTGTCGAACCAAAGACTTAGCAGTATGAGGAGGGCACTGAACCCACCCACGCTCCAAAGAAGGAGAGGCCTTTCCCTGATCCACACGTGCATTCTCCCTCCTTCTCCCCCAAACCTGCCTCCTCCTCAAGCCCACGCATTATTACATAGAATACGATTAGGCAGCGCTCTCAGGTTACAGAATTGTCAACGATGCTCTCGTTAAAACAACAGCACAGTCAAACAGACAGCATGCTAGCATGTGAAATGCGATCAGTTCTTTCAGACACGGCTCATGATGAATGGAGCCACACAAGGAGGACTGCAGCTATGCTGCGCCCCGAGCCGAACTGGGAGAATGGCTACCTACCAAAGTGCTGCACACTCTCATTTCACCCTCAGAGGCAGAAAAGAGGACTGCAAAGGACTCACGGGTCTCCCATGCTCTCCGCAAAGGACTCCCATTCCTCCTGCGGACCAAAGGTAACAACAAAAGCAGATTTTTATTTGTAGAGCACACAACTTTTGGAAAATACACAGCTAAAACTGTCCCCGCTTTAAGTGCTGTAAAGCACTTAAAGCGGGGACAGTTTTAGCTGTGTAATTTGAAAAACTTGCCTCTAAGTGCCTAGATGATGAAGTTCAAATGGGGGACCGGTGTCCACTTGCGTTGAGCATTCTTTCAGTGAGAAAGGATTTGGTTACATTTTGACTCTTTAGCACTGATTCTCATTCTTGTCAATCAACTGTGAAATTTCTGTGTTAATTTCTAGCAGAGGTAATAGAGTTAGTCCAAAATCATAGGTGTATATAAGTCCAGGTGGACAAGTAGGCCCAGAATCCCAGGCACTGAGCTGAAAAGGGGATGATTTCCCAGTGGGCCTCACGTCCCACAGAAACCGCTGTGCAAAAGTCGAGAAACAGATACAGAAAGTGACTGGCCTAAGGCTTGTCACTTGAATCTGAGTGGCTGAATGAGTGGCGGATGGTTGGAAATGAAATCCAAATCCCCTGACCTCTAATTTCAGAGGGTGCAGTGCCTCCCCCATGCCCGATTTTAGAGTTAAACGTCTTAGCAAGAGCTTCACTGCACTGAAGTCACCCTGAAAAGACATTAGCTTCCATCCGCACAGTCATTGCCCCCTGGTCTCTAATGAGAGTTTGCCCAGTTAAAGTTGCAACATTGGGTTTAACGTGAGAGATCTTGAGTTTCAGCCTGTAACTTTTGAAAAGGGTCGATGTACTTAGGGCTTCCTGCTACAAAGTAAGAGTCAAGGACCCTCTTCCGCAAAGAGGAGCTGGCCTTAGTGGGAAATGGAGAATGAGCTCCTTTAAATCACCGCTCTGTCACCAATCGTTAAGAAACCTTTCCAAGAACATACATGTATCGTGTCTCCAGGAGGGCTGGGATTTGTGCAAGGTTCTGAGTAACATGCTACCACAGGAAGGTGGAGGTCCTGCTCAGCCCTAGAGACAGGCAGACACATGCAAACACACACACAGAAACCTTAGACACACAACTGGTAGTGTCGAGCCAAAGACTTAGCAGTATGAGGAGGGCACTGAACCCACCCATGCTCCAAAGAAGGAGAGGCCTTTCCCTGATCCACACGTGCATTCTCCCTCCTTCTCCCCCAAACCTGCCTCCTCCTCAAGCCCACGCATTATTACATAGAATACGATTAGGCAGCGCTCTCAGGTTACAGAATTGTCAACGATGCTCTCGTTAAAACAACAGCACAGTCAAACAGACAGCATGCTAGCATGTGAAATGCGATCAGTTCTTTCAGACACGGCTCATGATGAATGGAGCCACACAAGGAGGACTGCAGCTATGCTGCGCCCCGAGCCGAACTGGGAGAATGGCTACCTACCAAAGTGCTGCACACTCTCATTTCACCCTCAGAGGCAGAAAAGAGGACTGCAAAGGACTCACGGGTCTCCCATGCTCTCCGCAAAGGACTCCCATTCCTCCTGCGGACCAAAGGTAACAACAAAAGCAGCTTTTTATTTGTAGAGCACACAACTTTTGGAAAATACACAGCTAAAACTGTCCCCGCTTTAAGTGCTGTAAAGCACTTAAAGCGGGGACAGTTTTAGCTGTGTAATTTGAAAAACTTGCCTCTAAGTGCCTAGATGATGAAGTTCGAATGGGGGACCTGTGTCCACTTGCGTTGAGCATTCTTTCAGTGAGAAAGGATTTGGTTACATTTTGACTCTTTAGCACTGATTCTCATTCTTGTCAATCAACTGTGAAATTTCTGTGTTAATTTCTAGCAGAGGTAATAGAGTTAGTCCAAAATCATAGGTGTATATAAGTCCAGGTGGACAAGTAGGCCCAGAATCCCAGGCACTGAGCTGAAAAGGGGATGATTTCCCAGTGGGCCTCACGTCCCACAGAAACCGCTGTGCAAAAGTCGAGAAACAGATACAGAAAGTGACTGGCCTAAGGCTTGTCACTTGAAACTGAGTGGCTGAATGAGTGGCGGATGGTTGGAAATGAAATCCAAATCCCCTGACCTCTAATTTCAGAGGGTGCAGTGCCTCCCCCATGCCCGATTTTAGAGTTAAACGTCTTAGCAAGAGCTTCACTGCACTGAAGTCACCCTGAAAAGACATTAGCTTCCATCCGCACAGTCATTGCCCCCTGGTCTCTAATGAGAGTTTGCCCAGTTAAAGTTGCAACATTGGGTTTAACGTGAGAGATCTTGACTTTCAGCCTGTAACTTTTGAAAAGGGTCGATGTACTTAGGGCTTCCTGCTACAAAGTAAGAGTCAAGGACCCTCTTCCGCAAAGAGGAGCTGGCCTTAGTGGGAAATGGAGAATGAGCTCCTTTAAATCACCGCTCTGTCACCAATCATTAAGAAACCGTTCCAAGAACATACATGTATCGTGTCTCCAGGAGGGCGGGGATTTGTGCAAGGTTCTGAGTAACATGCTACCACAGGAAGGTGGAGGTCCTGCTCAGCCCTAGAGACAGACACACACATGCAAACACACACACAGAAACCTTAGACACACAACTGGTAGTGTCGAGCCAAAGACTTAGCAGTATGAGGAGGGCACTGAACCCACCCATGCTCCAAAGAAGGAGAGGCCTTTCCCTGATCCACACGTGCATTCTCCCTCCTTCTCCCCCAAACCTGCCTCCTCCTCAAGCCCACGCATTATTACATAGAATACGATTAGGCAGCGCTCTCAGGTTACAGAATTGTCAACGATGCTCTCGTTAAAACAACAGCACAGTCAAACAGACAGCATGCTAGCATGTGAAATGCGATCAGTTCTTTCAGACACGGCTCATGATGAATGGAGCCACACAAGGAGGACTGCAGCTATGCTGCGCCCCGAGCCGAACTGGGAGAATGGCTACCTACCAAAGTGCTGCACACTCTCATTTCACCCTCAGAGGCAGAAAAGAGGACTGCAAAGGACTCACGGGTCTCCCATGCTCTCCGCAAAGGACTCCCATTCCTCCTGCGGACCAAAGGTAACAACAAAAGCAGCTTTTTATTTGTAGAGCACACAACTTTTGGAAAATACACAGCTAAAACTGTCCTCGCTTTAAGTGCTGTAAAGCACTTAAAGCGGGGACAGTTTTAGCTGTGTAATTTGAAAAACTTGCCTCTAAGTGCCTAGATGATGAAGTTCGAATGGGGGACCGGTGTCCACTTGCGTTGAGCATTCTTTCAGTGAGAAAGGATTTGGTTACATTTTGACTCTTTAGCACTGATTCTCATTCTTGTCAATCAACTGTGAAATTTCTGTGTTAATTTCTAGCAGAGGTAATAGAGTTAGTCCAAAATCATAGGTGTATATAAGTCCAGGTGGACAAGTAGGCCCAGAATCCCAGGCACTGAGCTGAAAAGGGGATGATTTCCCAGTGGGCCTCACGTCCCACAGAAACCGCTGTGCAAAAGTCGAGAAACAGATACAGAAAGTGACTGGCCTAAGGCTTGTCACTTGAATCTGAGTGGCTGAATGAGTGGCGGATGGTTGGAAATGAAATCCAAATCCCCTGACCTCTAATTTCAGAGGGTGCAGTGCCTCCCCCATGCCCGATTTTAGAGTTAAACGTCTTAGCAAGAGCTTCACTGCACTGAAGTCACCCTGAAAAGACATTAGCTTCCATCCGCACAGTCATTGCCCCCTGGTCTCTAATGAGAGTTTGCCCAGTTAAAGTTGCAACATTGGGTTTAACGTGAGAGATCTTGACTTTCAGCCTGTAACTTTTGAAAAGGGTCGATGTACTTAGGGCTTCCTGCTACAAAGTAAGAGTCAAGGACCCTCTTCCGCAAAGAGGAGCTGGCCTTAGTGGGAAATGGAGAATGAGCTCCTTTAAATCACCGCTCTGTCACCAATCATTAAGAAACCGTTCCAAGAACATACATGTATCGTGTCTCCAGGAGGGCGGGGATTTGTGCAAGGTTCTGAGTAACATGCTACCACAGGAAGGTGGAGGTCCTGCTCAGCCCTAGAGACAGACACACACATGCAAACACACACACAGAAACCTTAGACACACAACTGGTAGTGTCGAGCCAAAGACTTAGCAGTATGAGGAGGGCACTGAACCCACCCATGCTCCAAAGAAGGAGAGGCCTTTCCCTGATCCACACGTGCATTCTCCCTCCTTCTCCCCCAAACCTGCCTCCTCCTCAAGCCCACGCATTATTACATAGAATACGATTAGGCAGCGCTCTCAGGTTACAGAATTGTCAACGATGCTCTCGTTAAAACAACAGCACAGTCAAACAGACAGCATGCTAGCATGTGAAATGCGATCAGTTCTTTCAGACACGGCTCATGATGAATGGAGCCACACAAGGAGGACTGCAGCTATGCTGCGCCCCGAGCCGAACTGGGAGAATGGCTACCTACCAAAGTGCTGCACACTCTCATTTCACCCTCAGAGGCAGAAAAGAGGACTGCAAAGGACTCACGGGTCTCCCATGCTCTCCGCAAAGGACTCCCATTCCTCCTGCGGACCAAAGGTAACAACAAAAGCAGCTTTTTATTTGTAGAGCACACAACTTTTGGAAAATACACAGCTAAAACTGTCCTCGCTTTAAGTGCTGTAAAGCACTTAAAGCGGGGACAGTTTTAGCTGTGTAATTTGAAAAACTTGCCTCTAAGTGCCTAGATGATGAAGTTCGAATGGGGGACCGGTGTCCACTTGCGTTGAGCATTCTTTCAGTGAGAAAGGATTTGGTTACATTTTGACTCTTTAGCACTGATTCTCATTCTTGTCAATCAACTGTGAAATTTCTGTGTTAATTTCTAGCAGAGGTAATAGAGTTAGTCCAAAATCATAGGTGTATATAAGTCCAGGTGGACAAGTAGGCCCAGAATCCCAGGCACTGAGCTGAAAAGGGGATGATTTCCCAGTGGGCCTCACGTCCCACAGAAACCGCTGTGCAAAAGTCGAGAAACAGATACAGAAAGTGACTGGCCTAAGGCTTGTCACTTGAATCTGAGTGGCTGAATGAGTGGCGGATGGTTGGAAATGAAATCCAAATCCCCTGACCTCTAATTTCAGAGGGTGCAGTGCCTCCCCCATGCCCGATTTTAGAGTTAAACGTCTTAGCAAGAGCTTCACTGCACTGAAGTCACCCTGAAAAGACATTAACTTCCATCCGCACAGTCATTGCCCCCTGGTCTCTAATGAGAGTTTGCCCAGTTAAAGTTGCAACATTGGGTTTAACGTGAGAGATCTTGACTTTCAGCCTGTAACTTTTGAAAAGGGTCGATGTACTTAGGGCTTCCTGCTACAAAGTAAGAGTCAAGGACCCTCTTCCGCAAAGAGGAGCTGGCCTTAGTGGGAAATGGAGAATGAGCTCCTTTAAATCACCGCTCTGTCACCAATCATTAAGAAACCTTTCCAAGAACATACATGTATCGTGTCTCCAGGAGGGCTGGGATTTGTGCAAGGTTCTGAGTAACATGCTACCACAGGAAGGTGGAGGTCCTGCTCAGCCCTAGAGACAGGCACACACATGCAAACACACACACAGAAACCTTAGACACACAACTGGTAGTGTCGAGCCAAAGACTTAGCAGTATGAGGAGGGCACTGAACCCACCCATGCTCCAAAGAAGGAGAGGCCTTTCCCTGATCCACACGTGCATTCTCCCTCCTTCTCCCCCAAACCTGCCTCCTCCTCAAGCCCACGCATTATTACATAGAATACGATTAGGCAGCGCTCTCAGGTTACAGAATTGTCAACGATGCTCTCGTTAAAACAACAGCACAGTCAAACAGACAGCATGCTAGCATGTGAAATGCGATCAGTTCTTTCAGACACGGCTCATGATGAATGGAGCCACACAAGGAGGACTGCAGCTATGCTGCGCCCCGAGCCGAACTGGGAGAATGGCTACCTACCAAAGTGCTGCACACTCTCATTTCACCCTCAGAGGCAGAAAAGAGGACTGCAAAGGACTCACGGGTCTCCCATGCTCTCCGCAAAGGACTCCCATTCCTCCTGCGGACCAAAGGTAACAACAAAAGCAGCTTTTTATTTGTAGAGCACACAACTTTTGGAAAATACACAGCTAAAACTGTCCCCGCTTTAAGTGCTTTACAGCACTTAAAGCGGGGACAGTTTTAGCTGTGTAATTTGAAAAACTTGCCTCTAAGTGCCTAGATGATGAAGTTCGAATGGGGGACCTGTGTCCACTTGCGTTGAGCATTCTTTCAGTGAGAAAGGATTTGGTTACATTTTGACTCTTTAGCACTGATTCTCATTCTTGTCAATCAACTGTGAAATTTCTGTGTTAATTTCTAGCAGAGGTAATAGAGTTAGTCCAAAATCATAGGTGTATATAAGTCCAGGTGGACAAGTAGGCCCAGAATCCCAGGCACTGAGCTGAAAAGGGGATGATTTCCCAGTGGGCCTCACGTCCCACAGAAACCGCTGTGCAAAAGTCGAGAAACAGATACAGAAAGTGACTGGCCTAAGGCTTGTCACTTGAATCTGAGTGGCTGAATGAGTGGCGGATGGTTGGAAATGAAATCCAAATCCCCTGACCTCTAATTTCAGAGGGTGCAGTGCCTCCCCCATGCCCGATTTTAGAGTTAAACGTCTTAGCAAGAGCTTCACTGCACTGAAGTCACCCTGAAAAGACATTAACTTCCATCCGCACAGTCATTGCCCCCTGGTCTCTAATGAGAGTTTGCCCAGTTAAAGTTGCAACATTGGGTTTAACGTGAGAGATCTTGACTTTCAGCCTGTAACTTTTGAAAAGGGTCGATGTACTTAGGGCTTCCTGCTACAAAGTAAGAGTCAAGGACCCTCTTCCGCAAAGAGGAGCTGGCCTTAGTGGGAAATGGAGAATGAGCTCCTTTAAATCACCGCTCTGTCACCAATCATTAAGAAACCTTTCCAAGAACATACATGTATCGTGTCTCCAGGAGGGCTGGGATTTGTGCAAGGTTCTGAGTAACATGCTACCACAGGAAGGTGGAGCTCCTGCTCAGCCCTAGAGACAGACACACACATACAAAAACACACACAGAAACCTTAGACACACAACTGGTAGTGTCGAGCCAAAGACTTAGCAGTATGAGGAGGGCACTGAACCCACCCATGCTCCAAAGAAGGAGAGGCCTTTCCCTGATCCACACGTGCATTCTCCCTCCTTCTCCCCCAAACCTGCCTCCTCCTCAAGCCCACGCATTATTACATAGAATACGATTAGGCAGCGCTCTCAGGTTACAGAATTGTCAACGATGCTCTCGTTAAAACAACAGCACAGTCAAACAGACAGCATGCTAGCATGTGAAATGCGATCAGTTCTTTCAGACACGGCTCATGATGAATGGAGCCACACAAGGAGGACTGCAGCTATGCTGCGCCCCGAGCCGAACTGGGAGAATGGCTACCTACCAAAGTGCTACACACTCTCATTTCACCCTCAGAGGCAGAAAAGAGGACTGCAAAGGACTCACGGGTCTCCCATGCTCTCCGCAAAGGACTCCCATTCCTCCTGCGGACCAAAGGTTACAACAAAAGCAGCTTTTTATTTGTAGAGCACACAACTTTTGGAAAATACACAGCTAAAACTGTCCCCGCTTTAAGTGCTTTACAGCACTTAAAGCGGGGACAGTTTTAGCTGTGTAATTTGAAAAACTTGCCTCTAAGTGCCTAGATGATGAAGTTCGAATGGGGGACCTGTGTCCACTTGCGTTGAGCATTCTTTCAGTGAGAAAGGATTTGGTTACATTTTGACTCTTTAGCACTGATTCTCATTCTTGTCAATCAACTGTGAAATTTCTGTGTTAATTTCTAGCAGAGGTAATAGAGTTAGTCCAAAATCATAGGTGTATATAAGTCCAGGTGGACAAGTAGGCCCAGAATCCCAGGCACTGAGCTGAAAAGGGGATGATTTCCCAGTGGGCCTCACGTCCCACAGAAACCGCTGTCCAAATATCGAGAAACAGATACAGAAAGTGACTGGCCTAAGGCTTGTCACTTGAATCTGAGTGGCTGAATGAGTGGCGGATGGTTGGAAATGAAATCCAAATCCCCTGACCTCTAATTTCAGAGGGTGCAGTGCCTCCCCCATGCCCGATTTTAGAGTTAAACGTCTTAGCAAGAGCTTCACTGCACTGAAGTCACCCTGAAAAGACATTAGCTTCCATCCGCACAGTCATTGCCCCCTGGTCTCTAATGAGAGTTTGCCCAGTTAAAGTTGCAACATTGGGTTTAACGTGAGAGATCTTGACTTTCAGCCTGTAACTTTTGAAAAGGGTCGATGTACTTAGGGCTTCCTGCTACAAAGTAAGAGTCAAGGACCCTCTTCCGCAAAGAGGAGCTGGCCTTAGTGGGAAATGGAGAATGAGCTCCTTTAAATCACCGCTCTGTCACCAATCATTAAGAAACCTTTCCAAGAACATACATGTATCGTGTCTCCAGGAGGGCTGGGATTTGTGCAAGGTTCTGAGTAACATGCTACCACAGGAAGGTGGAGGTCCTGCTCAGCCCTAGAGACAGACACACACATGCAAACACACACACAGAAACCTTAGACACACAACTGGTAGTGTCGAGCCAAAGACTTAGCAGTATGAGGAGGGCACTGAACCCACCCATGCTCCAAAGAAGGAGAGGCCTTTCCCTGATCCACACGTGCATTCTCCCTCCTTCTCCCCCAAACCTGCCTCCTCCTCAAGCCCACGCATTATTACATAGAATACGATTAGGCAGCGCTCTCAGGTTACAGAATTGTCAACGATGCTCTCGTTAAAACAACAGCACAGTCAAACAGACAGCATGCTAGCATGTGAAATGCGATCAGTTCTTTCAGACACGGCTCATGATGAATGGAGCCACACAAGGAGGACTGCAGCTATGCTGCGCCCCGAGCCGAACTGGGAGAATGGCTACCTACCAAAGTGCTGCACACTCTCATTTCACCCTCAGAGGCAGAAAAGAGGACTGCAAAGGACTCACGGGTCTCCCATGCTCTCCGCAAAGGACTCCCATTCCTCCTGCGGACCAAAGGTAACAACAAAAGCAGCTTTTTATTTGTAGAGCACACAACTTTTGGAAAATACACAGCTAAAACTGTCCCCGCTTTAAGTGCTTTACAGCACTTAAAGCGGGGACAGTTTTAGCTGTGTAATTTGAAAAACGTGCCTCTAAGTGCCTAGATGATGAAGTTCGAATGGGGGACCTGTGTCCACTTGCGTTGAGCATTCTTTCAGTGAGAAAGGATTTGGTTACATTTTGACTCTTTAGCACTGATTCTCATTCTTGTCAATCAACTGTGAAATTTCTGTGTTAATTTCTAGCAGAGGTAATAGAGTTAGTCCAAAATCATAGGTGTATATAAGTCCAGGTGGACAAGTAGGCCCAGAATCCCAGGCACTGAGCTGAAAAGGGGATGATTTCCCAGTGGGCCTCACGTCCCACAGAAACCGCTGTGCAAAAGTCGAGAAACAGATACAGAAAGTGACTGGCCTAAGGCTTGTCACTTGAATGTGAGTGGCTGAATGAGTGGCGGATGGTTGGAAATGAAATCCAAATCCCCTGACCTCTAATTTCAGAGGGTGCAGTGCCTCCCCCATGCCCGATTTTAGAGTTAAACGTCTTAGCAAGAGCTTCACTGCACTGAAGTCACCCTGAAAAGACATTAGCTTCCATCCGCACAGTCATTGCCCCCTGGTCTCTAATGAGAGTTTGCCCAGTTAAAGTTGCAACATTGGGTTTAACGTGAGAGATCTTGAGTTTCAGCCTGTAACTTTTGAAAAGGGTCGATGTACTTAGGGCTTCCTGCTACAAAGTAAGAGTCAAGGACCCTCTTCCGCAAAGAGGAGCTGGCCTTAGTGGGAAATGGAGAATGAGCTCCTTTAAATCACCGCTCTGTCACCAATCGTTAAGAAACCTTTCCAAGAACATACATGTATCGTGTCTCCAGGAGGGCTGGGATTTGTGCAAGGTTCTGAGTAACATGCTACCACAGGAAGGTGGAGGTCCTGCTCAGCCCTAGAGACAGACACACACATGCAAACACACACACAGAAACCTTAGACACACAACTGGTAGTGTCGAGCCAAAGACTTAGCAGTATGAGGAGGGCACTGAACCCACCCATGCTCCAAAGAAGGAGAGGCCTTTCCCTGATCCACACGTGCATTCTCCCTCCTTCTCCCCCAAACCTGCCTCCTCCTCAAGCCCACGCATTATTACATAGAATACGATTAGGCAGCGCTCTCAGGTTACAGAATTGTCAACGATGCTCTCGTTAAAACAACAGCACAGTCAAACAGACAGCATGCTAGCATGTGAAATGCGATCAGTTCTTTCAGACACGGCTCATGATGAATGGAGCCACACAAGGAGGACTGCAGCTATGCTGCGCCCCGAGCCGAACTGGGAGAATGGCTACCTACCAAAGTGCTGCACACTCTCATTTCACCCTCAGAGGCAGAAAAGAGGACTGCAAAGGACTCACGGGTCTCCCATGCTCTCCGCAAAGGACTCCCATTCCTCCTGCGGACCAAAGGTAACAAGAAAAGCAGCTTTTTATTTGTAGAGCACACAACTTTTGGAAAATACACAGCTAAAACTGTCCCCGCTTTAAGTGCTTTACAGCACTTAAAGCGGGGACAGTTTTAGCTGTGTAATTTGAAAAACTTGCCTCTAAGTGCCTAGATGATGAAGTTCGAATGGGGGACCTGTGTCCACTTGCGTTGAGCATTCTTTCAGTGAGAAAGGATTTGGTTACATTTTGACTCTTTAGCACTGATTCTCATTCTTGTCAATCAACTGTGAAATTTCTGTGTTAATTTCTAGCAGAGGTAATAGAGTTAGTCCAAAATCATAGGTGTATATAAGTCCAGGTGGACAAGTAGGCCCAGAATCCCAGGCACTGAGCTGAAAAGGGGATGATTTCCCAGTGGGCCTCACGTCCCACAGAAACCGCTGTGCAAAAGTCGAGAAACAGATACAGAAAGTGACTGGCCTAAGGCTTGTCACTTGAATCTGAGTGGCTGAATGAGTGGCGGATGGTTGGAAATGAAATCCAAATCCCCTGACCTCTAATTTCAGAGGGTGCAGTGCCTCCCCCATGCCCGATTTTAGAGTTAGACGTCTTAGCAAGAGCTTCACTGCACTGAAGTCACCCTGAAAAGACATTAGCTTCCATCCGCACAGTCATTGCCCCCTGGTCTCTAATGAGAGTTTGCCCAGTTAAAGTTGCAACATTGGGTTTAACGTGAGAGATCTTGACTTTCAGCCTGTAACTTTTGAAAAGGGTCGATGTACTTAGGGCTTCCTGCTACAAAGTAAGAGTCAAGGACCCTCTTCCGCAAAGAGGAGCTGGCCTTAGTGGGAAATGGAGAATGAGCTCCTTTAAATCACCGCTCTGTCACCAATCATTAAGAAACCTTTCCAAGAACATACATGTATCGTGTCTCCAGGAGGGCTGGGATTTGTGCAAGGTTCTGAGTAACATGCTACCACAGGAAGGTGGAGGTCCTGCTCAGCCCTAGAGACAGGCACACACATGCAAACACACACACAGAAACCTTAGACACACAACTGGTAGTGTCGAGCCAAAGACTTAGCAGTATGAGGAGGGCACTGAACCCACCCATGCTCCAAAGAAGGAGAGGCCTTTCCCTGATCCACACGTGCATTCTCCCTCCTTCTCCCCGAAACCTGCCTCCTCCTCAAGCCCACGCATTATTACATAGAATACGATTAGGCAGCGCTCTCAGGTTACAGAATTGTCAACGATGCTCTCGTTAAAACAACAGCACAGTCAAACAGACAGCATGCTAGCATGTGAAATGCGATCAGTTCTTTCAGACACGGCTCATGATGAATGGAGCCACACAAGGAGGACTGCAGCTATGCTGCGCCCCGAGCCGAACTGGGAGAATGGCTACCTACCAAAGTGCTGCACACTCTCATTTCACCCTCAGAGGCAGAAAAGAGGACTGCAAAGGACTCACGGGTCTCCCATGCTCTCCGCAAAGGACTCCCATTCCTCCTGCGGACCAAAGGTAACAACAAAAGCAGCTTTTTATTTGTAGAGCACACAACTTTTGGAAAATACACAGCTAAAACTGTCCCCGCTTTAAGTGCTTTACAGCACTTAAAGCGGGGACAGTTTTAGCTGTGTAATTTGAAAAACTTGCCTCTAAGTGCCTAGATGATGAAGTTCGAATGGGGGACCTGTGTCCACTTGCGTTGAGCATTCTTTCAGTGAGAAAGGATTTGGTTACATTTTGACTCTTTAGCACTGATTCTCATTCTTGTCAATCAACTGTGAAATTTCTGTGTTAATTTCTAGCAGAGGTAATAGAGTTAGTCCAAAATCATAGGTGTATATAAGTCCAGGTGGACAAGTAGGCCCAGAATCCCAGGCACTGAGCTGAAAAGGGGATGATTTCCCAGTGGGCCTCACGTCCCACAGAAACCGCTGTGCAAAAGTCGAGAAACAGATACAGAAAGTGACTGGCCTAAGGCTTGTCACTTGAATGTGAGTGGCTGAATGAGTGGCGGATGGTTGGAAATGAAATCCAAATCCCCTGACCTCTAATTTCAGAGGGTGCAGTGCCTCCCCCATGCCCGATTTTAGAGTTAAACGTCTTAGCAAGAGCTTCACTGCACTGAAGTCACCCTGAAAAGACATTAGCTTCCATCCGCACAGTCATTGCCCCCTGGTCTCTAATGAGAGTTTGCCCAGTTAAAGTTGCAACATTGGGTTTAACGTGACAGATCTTGACTTTCAGCCTGTAACTTTTGAAAAGGGTCGATGTACTTAGGGCTTCCTGCTACAAAGTAAGAGTCAAGGACCCTCTTCCGCAAAGAGGAGCTGGCCTTAGTGGGAAATGGAGAATGAGCTCCTTTAAATCACCGCTCTGTCACCAATCATTAAGAAACCTTTTCAAGAACATACATGTATCGTGTCTCCAGGAGGGCTGGGATTTGTGCAAGGTTCTGAGTAACATGCTACCACAGGAAGGTGGAGGTCCTGCTCAGCCCTAGAGACAGACACACACATGCAAACACACACACAGAAACCTTAGACACACAACTGGTAGTGTCGAGCCAAACACTTAGCTGTATGAGGAGGGCACTGAACCCACCCATGCTCCAAAGAAGGAGAGGCCTTTCCCTGATCCACACGTGCATTCTCCCTCCTTCTCCCCCAAACCTGCCTCCTCCTCAAGCCCACGCATTATTACATAGAATACGATTAGGCAGCGCTCTCAGGTTACAGAATTGTCAACGATGCTCTCGTTAAAACAACAGCACAGTCAAACAGACAGCATGCTAGCATGTGAAATGCGATCAGTTCTTTCAGACACGGCTCATGATGAATGGAGCCACACAAGGAGGACTGCAGCTATGCTGCGCCCCGAGCCGAACTGGGAGAATGGCTACCTACCAAAGTGCTGCACACTCTCATTTCACCCTCAGAGGCAGAAAAGAGGACTGCAAAGGACTCACGGGTCTCCCATGCTCTCCGCAAAGGACTCCCATTCCTCCTGCGGACCAAAGGTAACAAGAAAAGCAGCTTTTTATTTGTAGAGCACACAACTTTTGGAAAATACACAGCTAAAACTGTCCCCCGCTTTAAGTGCTGTAAAGCACTTAAAGCGGGGACAGTTTTAGCTGTGTAATTTGAAAAACTTGCCTCTAAGTGCCTAGATGATGAAGTTCGAATGGGGGACCTGTGTCCACTTGCGTTGAGCATTCTTTCAGTGAGAAAGGATTTGGTTACATTTTGACTCTTTAGCACTGATTCTCATTCTTGTCAATCAACTGTGAAATTTCTGTGTTAATTTCTAGCAGAGGTAATAGAGTTAGACCAAAATCATAGGTGTATATAAGTCCAGGTGGACAAGTAGGCCCAGAATCCCAGGCACTGAGCTGAAAAGGGGATGATTTCCCAGTGGGCCTCACGTCCCACAGAAACCGCTGTGCAAAAGTCGAGAAACAGATACAGAAAGTGACTGGCCTAAGGCTTGTCACTTGAATGTGAGTGGCTGAATGAGTGGCGGATGGTTGGAAATGAAATCCAAATCCCCTGACCTCTAATTTCAGAGGGTGCAGTGCCTCCCCCATGCCCGATTTTAGAGTTAAACGTCTTAGCAGGAGCTTCACTGCACTGAAGTCACCCTGAAAAGACATTAGCTTCCATCCGCACAGTCATTGCCCCCTGGTCTCTAATGAGAGTTTGCCCAGTTAAAGTTGCAACATTGGGTTTAACGTGAGAGATCTTGACTTTCAGCCTGTAACTTTTGAAAAGGGTCGATGTACTTAGGGCTTCCTGCTACAAAGTAAGAGTCAAGGACCCTCTTCCGCAAAGAGGAGCTGGCCTTAGTGGGAAATGGAGAATGAGCTCCTTTAAATCACCGCTCTGTCACCAATCATTAAGAAACCTTTCCAAGAACATACATGTATCGTGTCTCCAGGAGGGCTGGGATTTGTGCAAGGTTCTGAGTAACATGCTACCACAGGAAGGTGGAGGTCCTGCTCAGCCCTAGAGACAGGCACACACATGCAAACACACACACAGAAACCTTAGACACACAACTGGTAGTGTCGAGCCAAAGACTTAGCAGTATGAGGAGGGCACTGAACCCACCCATGCTCCAAAGAAGGAGAGGCCTTTCCCTGATCCACACGTGCATTCTCCCTCCTTCTCCCCGAAACCTGCCTCCTCCTCAAGCCCACGCATTATTACATAGAATACGATTAGGCAGCGCTCTCAGGTTACAGAATTGTCAACGATGCTCTCGTTAAAACAACAGCACAGTCAAACAGACAGCATGCTAGCATGTGAAATGCGATCAGTTCTTTCAGACACGGCTCATGATGAATGGAGCCACACAAGGAGGACTGCAGCTATGCTGCGCCCCGAGCCGACCTGGGAGAATGGCTACCTACCAAAGTGCTGCACACTCTCATTTCACCCTCAGAGGCAGAAAAGAGGACTGCAAAGGACTCACGGGTCTCCCATGCTCTCCGCAAAGGACTCCCATTCCTCCTGCGGACCAAAGGTAACAACAAAAGCAGCTTTTTATTTGTAGAGCACACAACTTTTGGAAAATACACAGCTAAAACTGTCCCCGCTTTAAGTGCTTTACAGCACTTAAAGCGGGGACAGTTTTAGCTGTGTAATTTGAAAAACTTGCCTCTAAGTGCCTAGATGATGAAGTTCGAATGGGGGACCTGTGTCCACTTGCGTTGAGCATTCTTTCAGTGAGAAAGGATTTGGTTACATTTTGACTCTTTAGCACTGATTCTCATTCTTGTCAATCAACTGTGAAATTTCTGTGTTAATTTCTAGCAGAGGTAATAGAGTTAGTCCAAAATCATAGGTGTATATAAGTCCAGGTGGACAAGTAGGCCCAGAATCCCAGGCACTGAGCTGAAAAGGGGATGATTTCCCAGTGGGCCTCACGTCCCACAGAAACCGCTGTGCAAAAGTCGAGAAACAGATACAGAAAGTGACTGGCCTAAGGCTTGTCACTTGAATCTGAGTGGCTGAATGAGTGGCGGATGGTTGGAAATGAAATCCAAATCCCCTGACCTCTAATTTCAGAGGGTGCAGTGCCTCCCCCATGCCCGATTTTAGAGTTAAACGTCTTAGCAAGAGCTTCACTGCACTGAAGTCACCCTGAAAAGACATTAGCTTCCATCCGCACAGTCATTGCCCCCTGGTCTCTAATGAGAGTTTGCCCAGTTAAAGTTGCAACATTGGGTTTAACGTGAGAGATCTTGACTTTCAGCCTGTAACTTTTGAAAAGGGTCGATGTACTTAGGGCTTCCTGCTACAAAGTAAGAGTCAAGGACCCTCTTCCGCAAAGAGGAGCTGGCCTTAGTGGGAAATGGAGAATGAGCTCCTTTAAATCACCGCTCTGTCACCAATCATTAAGAAACCGTTCCAAGAACATACATGTATCGTGTCTCCAGGAGGGCGGGGATTTGTGCAAGGTTCTGAGTAACATGCTACCACAGGAAGGTGGAGGTCCTGCTCAGCCCTAGAGACAGACACACACATGCAAACACACACACAGAAACCTTAGACACACAACTGGTAGTGTCGAGCCAAAGACTTAGCAGTATGAGGAGGGCACTGAACCCACCCATGCTCCAAAGAAGGAGAGGCCTTTCCCTGATCCACACGTGCATTCTCCCTCCTTCTCCCCCAAACCTGCCTCCTCCTCAAGCCCACGCATTATTACATAGAATACGATTAGGCAGCGCTCTCAGGTTACAGAATTGTCAACGATGCTCTCGTTAAAACAACAGCACAGTCAAACAGACAGCATGCTAGCATGTGAAATGCGATCAGTTCTTTCAGACACGGCTCATGATGAATGGAGCCACACAAGGAGGACTGCAGCTATGCTGCGCCCCGAGCCGAACTGGGAGAATGGCTACCTACCAAAGTGCTGCACACTCTCATTTCACCCTCAGAGGCAGAAAAGAGGACTGCAAAGGACTCACGGGTCTCCCATGCTCTCCGCAAAGGACTCCCATTCCTCCTGCGGACCAAAGGTAACAAGAAAAGCAGCTTTTTATTTGTAGAGCACACAACTTTTGGAAAATACACAGCTAAAACTGTCCCCGCTTTAAGTGCTGTAAAGCACTTAAAGCGGGGACAGTTTTAGCTGTGTAATTTGAAAAACTTGCCTCTAAGTGCCTAGATGATGAAGTTCGAATGGGGGACCTGTGTCCACTTGCGTTGAGCATTCTTTCAGTGAGAAAGGATTTGGTTACATTTTGACTCTTTAGCACTGATTCTCATTCTTGTCAATCAACTGTGAAATTTCTGTGTTAATTTCTAGCAGAGGTAATAGAGTTAGACCAAAATCATAGGTGTATATAAGTCCAGGTGGACAAGTAGGCCCAGAATCCCAGGCACTGAGCTGAAAAGGGGATGATTTCCCAGTGGGCCTCACGTCCCACAGAAACCGCTGTGCAAAAGTCGAGAAACAGATACAGAAAGTGACTGGCCTAAGGCTTGTCACTTGAATGTGAGTGGCTGAATGAGTGGCGGATGGTTGGAAATGAAATCCAAATCCCCTGACCTCTAATTTCAGAGGGTGCAGTGCCTCCCCCATGCCCGATTTTAGAGTTAAACGTCTTAGCAAGAGCTTCACTGCACTGAAGTCACCCTGAAAAGACATTAGCTTCCATCCGCACAGTCATTGCCCCCTGGTCTCTAATGAGAGTTTGCCCAGTTAAAGTTGCAACATTGGGTTTAACGTGAGAGATCTTGACTTTCAGCCTGTAACTTTTGAAAAGGATCGATGTACTTAGGGCTTCCTGCTACAAAGTAAGAGTCAAGGACCCTCTACCGCAAAGAGGAGCTGGCCTTAGTGGGAAATGGAGAATGAGCTCCTTTAAATCACCGCTCTGTCACCAATCATTAAGAAACCTTTCCAAGAACATACATGTATCGTGTCTCCAGGAGGGCTGGGATTTGTGCAAGGTTCTGAGTAACATGCTACCACAGGAAGGTGGAGGTCCTGCTCAGCCCTAGAGACAGACACACACATACAAACACACACACAGAAACCTTAGACACACAACTGGTAGTGTCGAGCCAAAGACTTAGCAGTATGAGGAGGGCACTGAACCCACCCATGCTCCAAAGAAGGAGAGGCCTTTCCCTGATCCACACGTGCATTCTCCCTCCTTCTCCCCCAAACCTGCCTCCTCCTCAAGCCCACGCATTATTACATAGAATACGATTAGGCAGCGCTCTCAGTTAACAGAATTGTCAACGATGCTCTCGTTAAAACAACAGCACAGTCAAACAGACAGCATGCTAGCATGTGAAATGCGATCAGTTCTTTCAGACACGGCTCATGATGAATGGAGCCACACAAGGAGGACTGCAGCTATGCTGCGCCCCGAGCCGAACTGGGAGAATGGCTACCTACCAAAGTGCTGCACACTCTCATTTCACCCTCAGAGGCAGAAAAGAGGACTGCAAAGGACTCACGGGTCTCCCATGCTCTCCGCAAAGGACTCCCATTCCTCCTGCGGACCAAAGGTAACAAGAAAAGCAGCTTTTTATTTGTAGAGCACACAACTTTTGGAAAATACACAGCTAAAACTGTCCCCGCTTTAAGTGCTTTACAGCACTTAAAGTTGCAACATTGGGTTTAACGTGAGAGATCTTGACTTTCAGCCTGTAACTTTTGAAAAGGGTCGATGTACTTAGGGCTTCCTGCTACAAAGTAAGAGTCAAGGACCCTCTTCCGCAAAGAGGAGCTGGCCTTAGTGGGAAATGGAGAATGAGCTCCTTTAAATCACCGCTCTGTCACCAATCATTAAGAAACCGTTCCAAGAACATACATGTATCGTGTCTCCAGGAGGGCGGGGATTTGTGCAAGGTTCTGAGTAACATGCTACCACAGGAAGGTGGAGGTCCTGCTCAGCCCTAGAGACAGACACACACATGCAAACACACACACAAACACACACAACTTTTGGAAAATACACAGCTAAAACTGTCCCCGCTTTAAGTGCTTTACAGCACTTAAAGCGGGGACAGTTTTAGCTGTGTAATTTGAAAAACTTGCCTCTAAGTGCCTAGATGATGAAGTTCGAATGGGGGACCTGTGTCCACTTGCGTTGAGCATTCTTTCAGTGAGAAAGGATTTGGTTACATTTTGACTCTTTAGCACTGATTCTCATTCTTGTCAATCAACTGTGAAATTTCTGTGTTAATTTCTAGCAGAGGTAATAGAGTTAGTCCAAAATCATAGGTGTATATAAGTCCAGGTGGACAAGTAGGCCCAGAATCCCAGGCACTGAGCTGAAAAGGGGATGATTTCCCAGTGGGCCTCACGTCCCACAGAAACCGCTGTGCAAAAGTCGAGAAACAGATACAGAAAGTGACTGGCCTAAGGCTTGTCACTTGAATCTGAGTGGCTGAATGAGTGGCGGATGGTTGGAAATGAAATCCAAATCCCCTGACCTCTAATTTCAGAGGGTGCAGTGCCTCCCCCATGCCCGATTTTAGAGTTAAACGTCTTAGCAAGAGCTTCACTGCACTGAAGTCACCCTGAAAAGACATTAGCTTCCATCCGCACAGTCATTGCCCCCTGGTCTCTAATGAGAGTTTGCCCAGTTAAAGTTGCAACATTGGGTTTAACGTGAGAGATCTTGACTTTCAGCCTGTAACTTTTGAAAAGGGTCGATGTACTTAGGGCTTCCTGCTACAAAGTAAGAGTCAAGGACCCTCTTCCGCAAAGAGGAGCTGGCCTTAGTGGGAAATGGAGAATGAGCTCCTTTAAATCACCGCTCTGTCACCAATCATTAAGAAACCTTTCCAAGAACATACATGTATCGTGTCTCCAGGAGGGCTGGGATTTGTGCAAGGTTCTGAGTAACATGCTACCACAGGAAGGTGGAGGTCCTGCTCAGCCCTAGAGACAGGCACACACATGCAAACACACACACAGAAACCTTAGACACACAACTGGTAGTGTCGAGCCAAAGACTTAGCAGTATGAGGAGGGCACTGAACCCACCCACGCTCCAAAGAAGGAGAGGCCTTTCCCTGATCCACACGTGCATTCTCCCTCCTTCTCCCCCAAACCTGCCTCCTCCTCAAGCCCACGCATTAGTACATAGAATACGATTAGGCAGCGCTCTCAGGTTACAGAATTGTCAACGATGCTCTCGTTAAAACAACAGCACAGTCAAACAGACAGCATGCTAGCATGTGAAATGCGATCAGTTCTTTCAGACACGGCTCATGATGAATGGAGCCACACAAGGAGGACTGCAGCTATGCTGCGCCCCGAGCCGAACTGGGAGAATGGCTACCTACCAAAGTGCTGCACACTCTCATTTCACCCTCAGAGGCAGAAAAGAGGACTGCAAAGGACTCACGGGTCTCCCATGCTCTCCGCAAAGGACTCCCATTCCTCCTGCGGACCAAAGGTAACAACAAAAGCAGCTTTTTATTTGTAGAGCACACAACTTTTGGAAAATACACAGCTAAAACTGTCCCCGCTTTAAGTGCTTTACAGCACTTAAAGCGGGGACAGTTTTAGCTGTGTAATTTGAAAAACTTGCCTCTAAGTGCCTAGATGATGAAGTTCGAATGGGGGACCTGTGTCCACTTGCGTTGAGCATTCTTTCAGTGAGAAAGGATTTGGTTACATTTTGACTCTTTAGCACTGATTCTCATTCTTGTCAATCAACTGTGAAATTTCTGTGTTAATTTCTAGCAGAGGTAATAGAGTTAGTCCAAAATCATAGGTGTATATAAGTCCAGGTGGACAAGTAGGCCCAGAATCCCAGGCACTGAGCTGAAAAGGGGATGATTTCCCAGTGGGCCTCACGTCCCACAGAAACCGCTGTGCAAAAGTCGAGAAACAGATACAGAAAGTGACTGGCCTAAGGCTTGTCACTTGAATGTGAGTGGCTGAATGAGTGGCGGATGGTTGGAAATGAAATCCAAATCCCCTGACCTCTAATTTCAGAGGGTGCAGTGCCTCCCCCATGCCCGATTTTAGAGTTAAACGTCTTAGCAAGAGCTTCACTGCACTGAAGTCACCCTGAAAAGACATTAGCTTCCATCCGCACAGTCATTGCCCCCTGGTCTCTAATGAGAGTTTGCCCAGTTAAAGTTGCAACATTGGGTTTAACGTGAGAGATCTTGACTTTCAGCCTGTAACTTTTGAAAAGGGTCGATGTACTTAGGGCTTCCTGCTACAAAGTAAGAGTCAAGGACCCTCTTCCGCAAAGAGGAGCTGGCCTTAGTGGGAAATGGAGAATGAGCTCCTTTAAATCACCGCTCTGTCACCAATCATTAAGAAACCTTTCCAAGAACATACATGTATCGTGTCTCCAGGAGGGCTGGGATTTGTGCAAGGTTCTGAGTAACATGCTACCACAGGAAGGTGGAGGTCCTGCTCAGCCCTAGAGACAGACACACACATGCAAACACACACACAGAAACCTTAGACACACAACTGGTAGTGTCGAGCCAAAGACTTAGCAGTATGAGGAGGGCACTGAACCCACCCATGCTCCAAAGAAGGAGAGGCCTTTCCCTGATCCACACGTGCATTCTCCCTCCTTCTCCCCCAAACCTGCCTCCTCCTCAAGCCCACGCATTATTACATAGAATACGATTAGGCAGCGCTCTCAGGTTACAGAATTGTCAACGATGCTCTCGTTAAAACAACAGCACAGTCAAACAGACAGCATGCTAGCATGTGAAATGCGATCAGTTCTTTCAGACACGGCTCATGATGAATGGAGCCACACAAGGAGGACTGCAGCTATGCTGCGCCCCGAGCCGAACTGGGAGAATGGCTACCTACCAAAGTGCTGCACACTCTCATTTCACCCTCAGAGGCAGAAAAGAGGACTGCAAAGGACTCACGGGTCTCCCATGCTCTCCGCAAAGGACTCCCATTCCTCCTGCGGACCAAAGGTAACAACAAAAGCAGCTTTTTATTTGTAGAGCACACAACTTTTGGAAAATACACAGCTAAAACTGTCCCCGCTTTAGGTGCTTTACAGCACTTAATGCGGGGACAGTTTTAGCTGTGTAATTTGAAAAACTTGCCTCTAAGTGCCTAGATGATGAAGTTCGAATGGGGGACCTGTGTCCACTTGCGTTGAGCATTCTTTCAGTGAGAAAGGATTTGGTTACATTTTGACTCTTTAGCACTGATTCTCATTCTTGTCAATCAACTGTGAAATTTCTGTGTTAATTTCTAGCAGAGGTAATAGAGTTAGTCCAAAATCATAGGTGTATATAAGTCCAGGTGGACAAGTAGGCCCAGAATCCCAGGCACTGAGCTGAAAAGGGGATGATTTCCCAGTGGGCCTCACGTCCCACAGAAACCGCTGTGCAAAAGTCGAGAAACAGATACAGAAAGTGACTGACCTAAGGCTTGTCACTTGAATCTGAGTGGCTGAATGAGTGGCGGATGGTTGGAAATGAAATCCAAATCCCCTGACCTCTAATTTCAGAGGTTCCAGTGCCTCCCCAATGCCCGATTTTAGAGTTAAACGTCTTAGCAAGAGCTTCACTGCACTGAAGTCACCCTGAAAAGACATTAGCTTCCATCCGCACAGTCATTGCCCCCTGGTCTCTAATGAGAGTTTGCCCAGTTAAAGTTGCAACATTGGGTTTAACGTGAGAGATCTTGACTTTCAGCCTGTAACTTTTGAAAAGGGTCGATGTACTTAGGGCTTCCTGCTACAAAGTAAGAGTCAAGGACCCTCTTCCGCAAAGAGGAGCTGGCCTTAGTGGGAAATGGAGAATGAGCTCCTTTAAATCACCGCTCTGTCACCAATCATTAAGAAACCTTTCCAAGAACATACATGTATCGTGTCTCCAGGAGGGCTGGGATTTGTGCAAGGTTCTGAGTAACATGCTACCACAGGAAGGTGGAGGTCCTGCTCAGCCCTAGAGACAGACACACACATGCAAACACACACACAGAAACCTTAGACACACAACTGGTAGTGTCGAGCCAAAGACTTAGCAGTATGAGGAGGGCACTGAACCCACCCATGCTCCAAAGAAGGAGAAGCCTTTCCCTGATCCACACGTGCATTCTCCCTCCTTCTCCCCCAAACCTGCCTCCTCCTCAAGCCCACGCATTATTACATAGAATACGATTAGGCAGCGCTCTCAGGTTACAGAATTGTCAACGATGCTCTCGTTAAAACAACAGCACAGTCAAACAGACAGCATGCTAGCATGTGAAATGCGATCAGTTCTTTCAGACACGGCTCATGATGAATGGAGCCACACAAGGAGGACTGCAGCTATGCTGCGCCCCGAGCCGAACTGGGAGAATGGCTACCTACCAAAGTGCTGCACACTCTCATTTCACCCTCAGAGGCAGAAAAGAGGACTGCAAAGGACTCACGGGTCTCCCATGCTCTCCGCAAAGGACTCCCATTCCTCCTGCGGACCAAAGGTAACAAGAAAAGCAGCTTTTTATTTGTAGAGCACACAACTTTTGGAAAATACACAGCTAAAACTGTCCCCGCTTTAAGTGCTTTACAGCACTTAAAGCGGGGACAGTTTTAGCTGTGTAATTTGAAAAACTTGCCTCTAAGTGCCTAGATGATGAAGTTCGAATGGGGGACCTGTGTCCACTTGCGTTGAGCATTCTTTCAGTGAGAAAGGATTTGGTTACATTTTGACTCTTTAGCACTGATTCTCATTCTTGTCAATCAACTGTGAAATTTCTGTGTTAATTTCTAGCAGAGGTAATAGAGTTAGTCCAAAATCATAGGTGTATATAAGTCCAGGTGGACAAGTAGGCCCAGAATCCCAGGCACTGAGCTGAAAAGGGGATCATTTCCCAGTGGGCCTCACGTCCCACAGAAACCGCTGTGCAAAAGTCGAGAAACAGATACAGAAAGTGACTGGCCTAAGGCTTGTCACTTGAATCTGAGTGGCTGAATGAGTGGCGGATGGTTGGAAATGAAATCCAAATCCCCTGACCTCTAATTTCAGAGGGTGCAGTGCCTCCCCCATGCCCGATTTTAGAGTTAAACGTCTTAGCAAGAGCTTCACTGCACTGAAGTCACCCTGAAAAGACATTAGCTTCCATCCGCACAGTCATTGCCCCCTGGTCTCTAATGAGAGTTTGCCCAGTTAAAGTTGCAACATTGGGTTTAACGTGAGAGATCTTGACTTTCAGCCTGTAACTTTTGAAAAGGGTCGATGTACTTAGGGCTTCCTGCTACAAAGTAAGAGTCAAGGACCCTCTTCCGCAAAGAGGAGCTGGCCTTAGTGGGAAATGGAGAATGAGCTCCTTTAAATCACCGCTCTGTCACCAATCATTAAGAAACCTTTCCAAGAACATACATGTATCGTGTCTCCAGGAGGGCTGGGATTTGTGCAAGGTTCTGAGTAACATGCTACCACAGGAAGGTGGAGGTCCTGCTCAGCCCTAGAGACAGGCACACACATGCAAACACACACACAGAAACCTTAGACACACAACTGGTAGTGTCGAGCCAAAGACTTAGCAGTATGAGGAGGGCACTGAACCCACCCACGCTCCAAAGAAGGAGAGGCCTTTCCCTGATCCACACGTGCATTCTCCCTCCTTCTCCCCCAAACCTGCCTCCTCCTCAAGCCCACGCATTATTACATAGAATACGATTAGGCAGCGCTCTCAGGTTACAGAATTGTCAACGATGCTCTCGTTAAAACAACAGCACAGTCAAACAGACAGCATGCTAGCATGTGAAATGCGATCAGTTCTTTCAGACACGGCTCATGATGAATGGAGCCACACAAGGAGGACTGCAGCTATGCTGCGCCCCGAGCCGAACTGGGAGAATGGCTACCTACCAAAGTGCTGCACACTCTCATTTCACCCTCAGAGGCAGAAAAGAGGACTGCAAAGGACTCACGGGTCTCCCATGCTCTCCGCAAAGGACTCCCATTCCTCCTGCGGACCAAAGGTAACAACAAAAGCAGCTTTTTATTTGTAGAGCACACAACTTTTGGAAAATACACAGCTAAAACTGTCCCCGCTTTAAGTGCTTTACAGCACTTAAAGCGGGGACAGTTTTAGCTGTGTAATTTGAAAAACTTGCCTCTAAGTGCCTAGATGATGAAGTTCGAATGGGGGACCTGTGTCCACTTGCGTTGAGCATTCTTTCAGTGAGAAAGGATTTGGTTACATTTTGACTCTTTAGCACTGATTCTCATTCTTGTCAATCAACTGTGAAATTTCTGTGTTAATTTCTAGCAGAGGTAATAGAGTTAGTCCAAAATCATAGGTGTATATAAGTCCAGGTGGACAAGTAGGCCCAGAATCCCAGGCACTGAGCTGAAAAGGGGATGATTTCCCAGTGGGCCTCACGTCCCACAGAAACCGCTGTGCAAAAGTCGAGAAACAGATACAGAAAGTGACTGGCCTAAGGCTTGTCACTTGAATGTGAGTGGCTGAATGAGTGGCGGATGGTTGGAAATGAAATCCAAATCCCCTGACCTCTAATTTCAGAGGGTGCAGTGCCTCCCCCATGCCCGATTTTAGAGTTAAACGTCTTAGCAAGAGCTTCACTGCACTGAAGTCACCCTGAAAAGACATTAGCTTCCATCCGCACAGTCATTGCCCCCTGGTCTCTAATGAGAGTTTGCCCAGTTAAAGTTGCAACATTGGGTTTAACGTGAGAGATCTTGACTTTCAGCCTGTAACTTTTGAAAAGGGTCGATGTACTTAGGGCTTCCTGCTACAAAGTAAGAGTCAAGGACCCTCTTCCGCAAAGAGGAGCTGGCCTTAGTGGGAAATGGAGAATGAGCTCCTTTAAATCACCGCTCTGTCACCAATCATTAAGAAACCTTTCCAAGAACATACATGTATCGTGTCTCCAGGAGGGCTGGGATTTGTGCAAGGTTCTGAGTAACATGCTACCACAGGAAGGTGGAGGTCCTGCTCAGCCCTAGAGACAGACACACACATGCAAACACACACACAGAAACCTTAGACACACAACTGGTAGTGTCGAGCCAAAGACTTAGCAGTATGAGGAGGGCACTGAACCCACCCATGCTCCAAAGAAGGAGAGGCCTTTCCCTGATCCACACGTGCATTCTCCCTCCTTCTCCCCCAAACCTGCCTCCTCCTCAAGCCCACGCATTATTACATAGAATACGATTAGGCAGCGCTCTCAGGTTACAGAATTGTCAACGATGCTCTCGTTAAAACAACAGCACAGTCAAACAGACAGCATGCTAGCATGTGAAATGCGATCAGTTCTTTCAGACACGGCTCATGATGAATGGAGCCACACAAGGAGGACTGCAGCTATGCTGCGCCCCGAGCCGAACTGGGAGAATGGCTACCTACCAAAGTGCTGCACACTCTCATTTCACCCTCAGAGGCAGAAAAGAGGACTGCAAAGGACTCACGGGTCTCCCATGCTCTCCGCAAAGGACTCCCATTCCTCCTGCGGACCAAAGGTAACAACAAAAGCAGCTTTTTATTTGTAGAGCACACAACTTTTGGAAAATACACAGCTAAAACTGTCCCCGCTTTAGGTGCTTTACAGCACTTAATGCGGGGACAGTTTTAGCTGTGTAATTTGAAAAACTTGCCTCTAAGTGCCTAGATGATGAAGTTCGAATGGGGGACCTGTGTCCACTTGCGTTGAGCATTCTTTCAGTGAGAAAGGATTTGGTTACATTTTGACTCTTTAGCACTGATTCTCATTCTTGTCAATCAACTGTGAAATTTCTGTGTTAATTTCTAGCAGAGGTAATAGAGTTAGTCCAAAATCATAGGTGTATATAAGTCCAGGTGGACAAGTAGGCCCAGAATCCCAGGCACTGAGCTGAAAAGGGGATGATTTCCCAGTGGGCCTCACGTCCCACAGAAACCGCTGTGCAAAAGTCGAGAAACAGATACAGAAAGTGACTGACCTAAGGCTTGTCACTTGAATCTGAGTGGCTGAATGAGTGGCGGATGGTTGGAAATGAAATCCAAATCCCCTGACCTCTAATTTCAGAGGGTCCAGTGCCTCCCCAATGCCCGATTTTAGAGTTAAACGTCTTAGCAAGAGCTTCACTGCACTGAAGTCACCCTGAAAAGACATTAGCTTCCATCCGCACAGTCATTGCCCCCTGGTCTCTAATGAGAGTTTGCCCAGTTAAAGTTGCAACATTGGGTTTAACGTGAGAGATCTTGACTTTCAGCCTGTAACTTTTGAAAAGGGTCGATGTACTTAGGGCTTCCTGCTACAAAGTAAGAGTCAAGGACCCTCTTCCGCAAAGAGGAGCTGGCCTTAGTGGGAAATGGAGAATGAGCTCCTTTAAATCACCGCTCTGTCACCAATCATTAAGAAACCTTTCCAAGAACATACATGTATCGTGTCTCCAGGAGGGCTGGGATTTGTGCAAGGTTCTGAGTAACATGCTACCACAGGAAGGTGGAGGTCCTGCTCAGCCCTAGAGACAGACACACACATGCAAACACACACACAGAAACCTTAGACACACAACTGGTAGTGTCGAGCCAAAGACTTAGCAGTATGAGGAGGGCACTGAACCCACCCATGCTCCAAAGAAGGAGAAGCCTTTCCCTGATCCACACGTGCATTCTCCCTCCTTCTCCCCCAAACCTGCCTCCTCCTCAAGCCCACGCATTATTACATAGAATACGATTAGGCAGCGCTCTCAGGTTACAGAATTGTCAACGATGCTCTCGTTAAAACAACAGCACAGTCAAACAGACAGCATGCTAGCATGTGAAATGCGATCAGTTCTTTCAGACACGGCTCATGATGAATGGAGCCACACAAGGAGGACTGCAGCTATGCTGCGCCCCGAGCCGAACTGGGAGAATGGCTACCTACCAAAGTGCTGCACACTCTCATTTCACCCTCAGAGGCAGAAAAGAGGACTGCAAAGGACTCACGGGTCTCCCATGCTCTCCGCAAAGGACTCCCATTCCTCCTGCGGACCAAAGGTAACAACAAAAGCAGCTTTTTATTTGTAGAGCACACAACTTTTGGAAAATACACAGCTAAAACTGTCCCCGCTTTAAGTGCTGTAAAGCACTTAAAGCGGGGACAGTTTTAGCTGTGTAATTTGAAAAACTTGCCTCTAAGTGCCTAGATGATGAAGTTCGAATGGGGGACCTGTGTCCACTTGCGTTGAGCATTCTTTCAGTGAGAAAGGATTTGGTTACATTTTGACTCTTTAGCACTGATTCTCATTCTTGTCAATCAACTGTGAAATTTCTGTGTTAATTTCTAGCAGAGGTAATAGAGTTAGTCCAAAATCATAGGTGTATATAAGTCCAGGTGGACAAGTAGGCCCAGAATCCCAGGCACTGAGCTGAAAAGGGGATCATTTCCCAGTGGGCCTCACGTCCCACAGAAACCGCTGTGCAAAAGTCGAGAAACAGATACAGAAAGTGACTGGCCTAAGGCTTGTCACTTGAATCTGAGTGGCTGAATGAGTGGCGGATGGTTGGAAATGAAATCCAAATCCCCTGACCTCTAATTTCAGAGGGTGCAGTGCCTCCCCCATGCCCGATTTTAGAGTTAAACGTCTTAGCAAGAGCTTCACTGCACTGAAGTCACCCTGAAAAGACATTAGCTTCCATCCGCACAGTCATTGCCCCCTGGTCTCTAATGAGAGTTTGCCCAGTTAAAGTTGCAACATTGGGTTTAACGTGAGAGATCTTGACTTTCAGCCTGTAACTTTTGAAAAGGGTCGATGTACTTAGGGCTTCCTGCTACAAAGTAAGAGTCAAGGACCCTCTTCCGCAAAGAGGAGCTGGCCTTAGTGGGAAATGGAGAATGAGCTCCTTTAAATCACCGCTCTGTCACCAATCATTAAGAAAACTTTCCAAGAACATACATGTATCGTGTCTCCAGGAGGGCTGGGATTTGTGCAAGGTTCTGAGTAACATGCTACCACAGGAAGGTGGAGGTCCTGCTCAGCCCTAGAGACAGGCACACACATGCAAACACACACACAGAAACCTTAGACACACAACTGGTAGTGTCGAGCCAAAGACTTAGCAGTATGAGGAGGGCACTGAACCCACCCACGCTCCAAAGAAGGAGAGGCCTTTCCCTGATCCACACGTGCATTCTCCCTCCTTCTCCCCCAAACCTGCCTCCTCCTCAAGCCCACGCATTATTACATAGAATACGATTAGGCAGCGCTCTCAGGTTACAGAATTGTCAACGATGCTCTCGTTAAAACAACAGCACAGTCAAACAGACAGCATGCTAGCATGTGAAATGCGATCAGTTCTTTCAGACACGGCTCATGATGAATGGAGCCACACAAGGAGGACTGCAGCTATCCTGCGCCCCGAGCCGAACTGGGAGAATGGCTACCTACCAAAGTGCTGCACACTCTCATTTCACCCTCAGAGGCAGAAAAGAGGACTGCAAAGGACTCACGGGTCTCCCATGCTCTCCGCAAAGGACTCCCATTCCTCCTGCGGACCAATGGTAACAACAAAAGCAGCTTTTTATTTGTAGAGCACACAACTTTTGGAAAATACACAGCTAAAACTGTCCCCGCTTTAAGTGCTTTACAGCACTTTTTTTTTTTTTTTTTTTAGCAGCATGCATTTTTTTTTTTTAAAGATGCTTTTTTTTTTTTTTGAAAGAGAGAGAGAGAATAGGAAGGAGGAAAAAGGAAGAGAGAGAGAGAGAGAATGGGGAGGAGGGAGAAGGAAAAGAAAGAGGGAGAGAGAATGGGAGTATTGCTTTCTTGCCCAGGCTAGAATGCAATTTAGTAATGGGTATTGAAAAGCTCTTTTATACTGATAATTATACTTAACGATGTAGTCAGGAAGGAATAAGGGAAGAAGATAACAAACAAACAGCCAACCAATATTTAATTTAAACCTATGAAATGCTATGCGATTACTGAGGAGTGATTTACTTCCAATTATATAGTCACCTTTGGAATAGGTGTGAGGTGGTAATGTATGTTTTGTGTATTTGAAGTGGAGAGTTCTATAAATGTTTATTAAGTTTACTTGTTCCGGGTCTGAGTTCAAGTTCTGAATATCCTTGTTAATTTTCTATCTCGTTGATCTATAGAATCGTTAGCTCTTCTTGTTACATTGATCCTTTTGCCATTATGTAATGTCATTCCTCGCCTCTTTTGATCTTTGTTGCTTTAAAGTCTACTTTATCAGAGGCGAGAATTGCATCTCCTGCTTTTTGTTTATTAGTTTATTTTTACTCTCTGTTTGATTGGTAAATCTTCCTCCTTCTCTCTGAGTCTTTGTGTATTGTTGCATGTAAGATGGGCCCGGATGCAGCATACCGATGGGTTTTGGCTTTTTATCCAATTAAAATATATATAAGTTTAATACCGGCGTTTGATGCTAGCTGGCTGTTTTGCCCATTAGTTGATGTAAATTTTTTATTGTGTTAAAGTTCTTTGCTTTTTGATATATTTTTGGAAAGGCTGATATTGATTGTTCCTTTATATGTATAGTGCTTCTTTCAGAAGCTCTTGTAAAGCAGGCCTGGTGGTGGTGAACTCTCTAAGTACTTGTTTGTTCGCAAAAGATTTAATTTTTCCTTCGCTCATAAAGTTTAGTTTGGCTGGATAGGAAATTCTGGGTTGAAAGTTCTTTTCTTTAAGGATGTTAAATATTGGTCCCCACTCTTTTCTGGCTTGTAGGGTTTCTGCTGAGAGATCTGCTGTAAGTCTGATAGGTTTCCCTTTATGGGTAACCTGACCTTTCTCTCTGGCTGCCCTTAGTATTTTCTCCTTCATTTCAACCCTAATAAATCTGGCGATTATGTGCCTTGGGGTTGGTCTTCTTGAAGAATATCTTTGTGGTGTTCTCTGTATTACCTGGAGTTGAATATTACCCTGCCTTGCCAGGTTGGGAAAATTTTCCTGAATGATATCCTGAAGAGTATTTTCCAACTTGGATTCATTCTCTTCATCACATTCAGGTACACCTATCAAACGTAAATTAGGTCTTTTCACATAGTCCCATATTTCCTGGAGACTTTGCTCATTCCTTTTCATCCTTTTTTCTGCATTCTTGTCTTCTCGTTTCATTTCACTGAGCTGGTCCTCGACTTCTGATAGCCTTCCTTCTGCTTGATCAATTCGACTGTTTAAACTTGTGCATGCTTCGCGCAGTTCTCGTGTTGTGTTTTTCAGCTCCATCAATTCACTTATATTCTTCTCTAAATTGTCCATTCTCGTTAACAGTTCGTCAAACCTTTTTTCAAGGTTCTTAGTTTCTTTGCATTGGGTTAGAACAAGTTCTTTTAATTCACAGAAGTTTCTTATCACCCACGTTTTGAAACCTGCTGCTGTTATTGGAACACACATGTAATCTATTAAGCCTTGTTCCGTTACTGATGAGGAATTGCAATCCCCTGTAGAGGGAGAGGCATTCTGATTTTGAGTATTCTCTACCTTTTTACGCTGGTTTCTTCCCTTCATTATATATTTGTCCGTCTGTCGTCTTTATAATTACCGGCTTCCTAACTGGGTCTCTGACGTCCAACTTGTTGATTCCCTGCGCCGAGATCTGAGCAATCCACTGAGCCGGCCAAAACAGTGGTGTTAAGATTGATGGTGCTTTTCTGCCCGGGAATCTCCGGACTCTGCACCAAGAACTGGCGTGCTAAGGCACCAGCAAAACCGACACGCCAGCCACAAGAGTCGCCCTGGCGACCCGTGGGGCTCCTCCACTGGGAATCTCCTGGATTTAAGTGCTTTACAGCACGTAAAGCGGGGACAGTTTTAGCTGTGTAATTTGAAAAACTTGCCTCTAAGTGCCTAGATGATGAAGTTCGAATGGGGGACCTGTGTCTACTTGCGTTGAGCATTCTTTCAGTGAGAAAGGATTTGGTTACATTTTGACTCTTTAGCACTGATTCTCATTCTTGTCAATCAACTGTGAAATTTCTGTGTTAATTTCTAGCAGAGGTAATAGAGTTAGTCCAAAATCATAGGTGTATATAAGTCCAGGTGGACAAGTAGGCCCAGAATCCCAGGCACTGAGCTGAAAAGGGGATGATTTCCCAGTGGGCCTCACGTCCCACAGAAACCGCTGTGCAAAAGTCGAGAAACAGATACAGAAAGTGACTGGCCTAAGGCTTGTCACTTGAATGTGAGTGGCTGAATGAGTGGCGGATGGTTGGAAATGAAATCCAAATCCCCTGACCTCTAATTTCAGAGGGTGCAGTGCCTCCCCCATACCCGATTTTAGAGTTAAACGTCTTAGCAAGAGCTTCACTGCACTGAAGTCACCCTGAAAAGACATTAGCTTCCATCCGCACAGTCATTGCCCCCTGGTCTCTAATGAGAGTTTGCCCAGTTAAAGTTGCAACATTGGGTTTAACGTGAGAGATCTTGACTTTCAGCCTGTAACTTTTGAAAAGGGTCGATGTACTTAGGGCTTCCTGCTACAAAGTAAGAGTCAAGGACCCTGTTCCGCAAAGAGGAGCTGGCCTTAGTGGGAAATGGAGAATGAGCTCCTTTAAATCACCGCACTGTCACCAATCATTAAGAAACCTTTCCAAGAACATACATGTATCGTGTCTCCAGGAGTGCTGGGATTTGTGCAAGGTTCTGAGTAACATGCTACCACAGGAAGGTGGAGGTCCTGCTCAGCCCTAGAGACAGACACACACATGCAAACACACACACAGAAACCTTAGACACACAACTGGTAGTGTCGAGCCAAAGACTTAGCAGTGTGAGGACGGCACAGAACCCACCCACGCTCCAAAGAAGGAGAGGCCTTTCCCTGATCCACACGTGCATTCTCCCTCCTTCTCCCGCAAACTTGCTTCCTCCTCAAGCCCACGCATTATTACATAGAATACGATTAGGCAGCGCTCTCAGGTTACAGAATTGTCAATGATGCTCTCGTTAAAACAACAGCACAGTCAACCAGACAGCATGGTAGCATGTGAAATGCGATCAGTTCTTTCAGACACGGCTCATGATGAATGGAGCCACACAAGGAGGACTGCAGCTATGCTGCGCCCCGAGCCGAACTGGGAGAATGGCTACCTACCAAAGTGCTGCACACTCTCATTTCACCCTCAGAGGCAGAAAAGAGGACTGCAAAGGACTCACGGGTCTCCCATGCTCTCCGCAAAGGACTCCCATTCCTCCTGCGGACCAAAGGTAACAAGAAAAGCAGCTTTTTATTTGTAGAGCACACAACTTTTGGAAAATACACAGCTAAAACTGTCCCCGCTTTAAGTGCTTTACAGCACTTAAAGCGGGGACAGTTTTAGCTGTGTAATTTGAAAAACTTGCCTCTAAGTGCCTAGATGATGAAGTTCGAATGGGGGACCTGTGTCCACTTGCGTTGAACATTCTTTCAGTGAGAAAGGATTTGGTTACATTTTGACTCTTTAGCACTGATTCTCATTCTTGTCAATCAACTGTGAAATTTCTGTGTTAATTTCTAGCAGAGGTAATAGAGTTAGTCCAAAATCATAGGTGTATATAAGTCCAGGTGGACAAGTATGCCCAGAATCCCAGGCACTGAGCTGAAAAGGGGATCATTTCCCAGTGGGCCTCACGTCCCACAGAAACCGCTGTGCAAAAGTCGAGAAACAGATACAGAAAGTGACTGGCCTAAGGCTTGTCACTTGAATGTGAGTGGCTGAATGTGTGGCGGATGGTTGGAAATGAAATCCAAATCCCCTGAACTCTAATTTCAGAGGGTGCTGTGCCTCCCCAATGCCCGATTTTAGAGTTAAACGTCTTAGCAAGAGCTTTACTGCACTGAAGTCACCCTGAAAAGACATTAGCTTCCATCCGCACAGTCATTGCCCCCTGGTCTCTAATGAGAGTTTGCCCAGTTAAAGTTGCAACATTGGGTTTAACGTGAGAGATCTTGACTTTCAGCCTGTAACTTTTGAAAAGGGTCGATGTACTTAGGGCTTCCTGCTACAAAGTAAGAGTCAAGGACCCTCTTCCGCAAAGAGGAGCTGGCCTTAGTGGGAAATGGAGAATGAGCTCCTTTAAATCACCGCTCTGTCACCAATCATTAAGAAATCTTTCCAAGAACATACATGTATCGTGTCTCCAGGAGGGCTGGGATTTGTGCAAGGTTCTGAGTAACATGCTACCACAGGAAGGTGGAGGTCCTGCTCAGCCCTAGAGACAGACACACACATGCAAACACACACACAGAAACCTTAGACACACAACTGGTAGTGTCGAGCCAAAGACTTAGCAGTATGAGGAGGGCACAGAACCCACCCACGCTCCAAAGAAGGAGAGGCCTTTCCCTGATCCACACGTGCATTCTCCCTCCTTCTCCCGCAAACTTGCTTCCTCCTCAAGCCCACGCATTATTACATAGAATACGATTAGGCAGCGCTCTCAGGTTACAAAATTGCCAACGATGCTCTCGTTAAAACAACAGCACAGTCAAACAGACAGCATGCTAGCATGTGAAATGCGATCAGTTCTTTCAGACACGGCTCATGATGAATGGAGCCACACAAGGAGGACTGCAGCTATGCTGCGCCCCGAGCCGAACTGGGAGAATGGCTACCTACCAAAGTGCTGCACACTCTCATTTCACCCTCAGAGGCAGAAAAGAGGACTGCAAAGGACTCACGGGTCTCCCATGCTCTCCGCAAAGGACTCCCATTCCTCCTGCGGACCAAAGGTAACAACAAAAGCAGCTTTTTATTTGTAGAGCACACAACTTTTGGAAAATACACAGCTAAAACTGCCCCGCTTTAAGTGCTTTAAAGCGGGGACACTTTTAGCTGTGTAATTTGAAAAACTTGCCTCTAAGTGCATAGATGATGAAGTTCGAATGGGGGAACTGTATCCACTTGCGTTGAGCATTCTTTCAGTGAGAAAGGATTTGATTACATTTTGACTCTTTAGCACTGATTCTCATTCTTGTCAATCAACTGTGAAATTTCTGTGTTAATTTCTAGCAGAGGTAATAGAGTTAGTCCAAAATCATAGGTGTATATAAGTCCAGGTTGTCAAGTATGCCCAGAAGCCCAGGCACTGAGCTGAAAAGGGGATCATTTCCCAGTGGGCCTCACGTCCCACAGAAACCGCTGTGCAAAAGTCGAGAAACAGATACAGAAAGTGACTGGCCTAAGGCTTGTCACTTGAATCTGAGTGGCTGAATGAGTGGCGGATGGTTGGAAATGAAATCCAAATCCCCTGACCTCTAATTTCAGAGGGTGCAGTGCCTCCCCCATGCCCGATTTTAGAGTTAAACGTCTTAGCAAGAGCTTTACTGCACTGAAGTCACCCTGAAAAGACATTAGCTTCCATCCGCACAGTCATTGCCCCCTGGTCTCTAATGAGAGTTTGCCCAGTTAAAGTTGCAACATTGGGTTTAACGTGAGAGATCTTGACTTTCAGCCTGTAACTTTTGAAAAGGGTCGATGTACTTAGGGCTTCCTGCTACAAAGTAAGAGTCAAGGACCCTCTTCCGCAAAGAGGAGCTGGCCTTAGTGGGAAACGGAAAATGAGCTCCTTTAAATCACCGCACTGTCACCAATCATTAAGAAAACTTTCCAAGAACATACATGTATCGTGTCTCCAGGAGGGCTGGGATTTGTGCAAGGTTCTGAGTAACATGCTACCACAGGAAGGTGGAGGTCCTGCTCAGCCCTAGAGACAGACACACACATACAAACACACACACAGAAACTTTAGACACACAACTGGTAGTGTCGAGCCAAAGACTTAGCAGTATGAGGAGGGCACTGAACCCACCCATGCTCCAAAGAAGGAGAGGCCTTTCCCTGATCCACACGTGCATTCTCCCTCCTTCTCCCCCAAACCTGCCTCCTCCTCAAGCCCACGCATTATTACATAGAATACGATTAGGCAGCGCTCTCAGGTTACAGAATTGTCAACGATGCTCTCGTTAAAACAACAGCACAGTCAAACAGACAGCATGCTAGCATGTGAAATGCGATCAGTTCTTTCAGACACGGCTGATGATGAATGGAGCCACACAAGGAGGACTGCAGCTATGCTGCACCCCGAGCCGAACTGGGAGAATGGCTACCTACCAAAGTGCTGCACACTCTCATTTCACCCTCAGAGGCCGAAAAGAGGACTGCAAAGGACTCACGGGTCTCCCATGCTCTCCGCAAAGGACTCCCATTCCTCCTGCGGACCAAAGGTAAAAACAAAAGCAGCTTTTTATTTGTAGAGCACACAACTTTTGGAAAATACACAGCTAAAACTGTCCCCGCTTTAAGTGCTTTACAGCACTTAAAGCACTTTACAGCACTTAAAGCGGGGACAGTTTTAGCTGTGTAATTTGAAAAACTTGCCTCTAAGTGCATAGATGATGAAGTTCGAATGGGGGACCTGTGTCCACTTGCGTTGATCATTCTTTCAGTGAGAAAGGATTTGGTTACATTTTGACTCTTTAGCACTGATTCTCATTCTTGTCAATCAACTGTGAAATTTCTGTGTTAATTTCTAGCAGAGGTAATAGAGTTAGTCCAAAATCATAGGTGTATATAAGTCCAGGTGGACAAGTATGCCCAGAATCCCAGGCACTGAGCTGAAAAGGGGATCATTTCCCAGTGGGCCTCACGTCCCACAGAAACCGCTGTGCAAAAGTCGAGAAACAGATACAGAAAGTGACTGGCCTAAGGCTTGTCACTTGAATGTGAGTGGCTGAATGTGTGGCGGATGGTTGGAAATGAAATCCAAATCCCCTGACCTCTAATTTCAGAGGGTGCAGTGCCTCCCCAATGCCCGATTTTAGAGTTAAACGTCTTAGCAAGAGCTTTACTGCATTGAAGTCACCCTGAAAAGACATTAGCTTCCATCCGCACAGTCATTGCCCCCTGGTCTCTAATGAGAGTTTGCCCAGTTAAAGTTGCAACATTGGGTTTAACGTGAGAGATCTTGACTTTCAGCCTGTAACTTTTGAAAAGGGTCGATGTACTTAGGGCTTCCTGCTACAAAGTAAGAGTCAAGGACCCTCTTCCGCAAAGAGGAGCTGGCCTTAGTGGGAAATGGAGAATGAGCTCCTTTAAATCACCGCTCTGTCACCAATCATTAAGAAACCTTTCCAAGAACATACATGTATCGTGTCTCCAGGAGGGCTGGGATTTGTGCAAGGTTCTGAGTAACATGCTACCACAGGAAGGTGGAGGTCCTGCTCAGCCCTAGAGACAGACACACACATGCAAACACACACACAGAAACCTTAGACACACAACTGGTAGTGTCGAGCCAAAGACTTAGCAGGGTGAGGAGGGCACAGAACCCACCCACGCTCCAAAGAAGGAGAGGCCTTTCCCTGATCCACACGTGCATTCTCCCTCCTTCTCCCGCAAACTTGCTTCCTCCTCAAGCCCACGCATTATTACATAGAATACGATTAGGCAGCGCTCTCAGGTTATAGAATTGTCAACGATGCTCTCGTTAAAACAACAGCACAGTCAAACAGACAGCATGCTAGCATGTGAAATGCGATCAGTTCTTTCAGACACGGCTCATGATGAATGGAGCCACACAAGGAGGACTGCAGCTATGCTGCGCCCCGAGCCGAACTGGGAGAATGGCTACCTACCAAAGTGCTGAACACTCTCATTTCAACCTCAGAGGCAGAAAAGAGGACTGCAAAGGACTCACAGGTCTCCCATGCTCTCCGCAAAGGACTCCCATTCCTCCTGCGGACCAATGGTAACAACAAAAGCAGCTTTTTATTTGTAGAGCACACAACTTTTGGAAAATACACAGCTAAAACTGTCCCCGCTTTAAGTGCTTTACAGCACTTAAAGAGGGGACAGTTTTAGCTGTGTAATTTGAAAAACTTGCCTCTAAGTGCCTAGATGATGAAGTTCGAATGGGGGACCTGTGTCCACTTGCGTTGAGCATTCTTTCAGTGAGAAAGGATTTGGTTACATTTTGACTCTTTAGCACTGAATCTCATTCTTGTCAATCAACTGTGAAATTTCTGTGTTAATTTCTAGCAGAGGTAATAGAGTTAGTCCAAAATCATAGGTGTATATAAGTCCAGGTGGACAAGTATGCCCAGAATCCCAGGCACTGAGCTGAAAAGGGGATCATTTCCCAGTGGGCTTCACGTCCCACAGAAACCGCTGTGCAAAAGTCGAGAAACAGATACAGAAAGTGACTGGCCTAAGGCTTGTCACTTGAATGTGAGTGGCTGAATGAGTGGCGGATGGTTGGAAATGAAATCCAAATCCCCTGACCTCTAATTTCAGAGGGTGCAGTGCCTCCCCCATGCCCGATTTTAGAGTTAAACGTGTTAGCAAGAGATTTACTGCACTGAAGTCACCCTGAAAAGACATTAGCTTCCATCCGCACAGTCATTGCCCCCTGGTCTCTAATGAGAGTTTGCCCAGTTAAAGTTGCAACATTGGGTTTAACGTGAGAGATCTTGACATTCAGCCTGTACCTTTTGAAAAGGGTCGATGTACTTAGGGCTTCCTGCTACAAAGTAAGAGTCAAGGACCCTCTTCCGCAAAGAGGAGCTGGCCTTAGTGGGAAATGGAGAATGAGCTCCTTTAAATCACCGCTCTGTCACCAATCATTAAGAAAACTTTCCAAGAACATACATGTATCGTGTCTCCAGGAGGGCTGGGATTTGTGTAAGGTTCTGAGTAACATGCTACCACAGGAAGGTGGAGGTCCTTCTCAGCCCTAGAAACAGACACACACATGCAAACACACACACAGAAACTTTAGACACACAACTGGTAGTGTCGAGCCAAAGACTTAGCAGTATGAGGAGGGTACTGAACCCACCCATGCTCCAACGAAGGAGAGGCCTTTCCCTGATCCACACGTGCATTCTCCCTCCTTCTCCCCCAAACCTGCCTCCTCCTCAAGCCCACACATTATTACATAGAATACGATTAGGCAGCGCTCTCAGGTTACAGAATTGTCAACGATGCTCTCGTTAAAACAACAGCACAGTCAAACAGACAGCATGCTAGCATGTGAAATGCGATCAGTTCTTTCAGACACTGCTCATGATGAATGGAGCCACACAAGGAGGACTGCAGCTATGCTGCGCCCCGAGCCGAACTGGGAGAATGGCTACCTACCAAAGTGCTGCACACTCTCATTTCACCCTCAGAGGCAGAAAAGAGGACTGCAAAGGACTCACGGGTCTCCCATGCTCTCCGCAAAGGACTCCAATTCCTCCTGTGGACCAATGGTAACAACAAAAGCAGCTTTTTATTTGTAGAGCACACAACTTTTGGAAAATACACAGCTAAAACTGTCCCCGCTTTAAGTGCTTTACAGCACTTAAAGCGGGGACAGTTTTAGCTGTGTAATTTGAAAAACTTCCTCTAAGTAAATAGATGATGAAGTTCGAATGGGGGACCTGTGTCCACTTGCGTTGAGCATTCTTTCAATGAGAAAGGATTTGGTTACATTTTCACTCTTTAGCACTGATTCTCATTCTTGTCAATCAACTGTGATATTTCTGTGTTAATTTCTAGCAGAGGTAATAGAGTTAGTCCAAAATCATAGGTGTACATAAGTCCAGGTTGACAAGTATGCCCAGAATCCCAGGCACTGAGCTGAAAAGGGGATCATTTCCCAGTGGGCCTCACGTCCCACAGAAACCGCTGTGCAAAAGTCGAGAAACAGATACAGAAAGTGACTGGCCTAAGGCTTGTCACTTGAAAATGAGTGGCTGAATGAGTGGCGGATGGTTGGAAATGAAATCCAAATCCCCTGACCTCTAATTTCAGAGGGTGCAGTGCCTCCCCAATGCCCGATTTTAGAGTTAAACGTCTTAGCAAGAGCTTCACTGCACTGAAGTCACCCTGAAAAGACATTAGCTTCCATCCGCACAGTCATTGCCCCCTGGTCTCTAATGAGAGTTTGCCCAGTTAAAGTTGCAACATTGGGTTTAACGTGAGAGACCTTGACTTTCAGACTGTAAGTTTTGAAAAGGGTCGATGTACTTAGGGCTTCCTGCTACAAAGTAAGAGTCAAGGACCCTCTTCCGCAAAGAGGAGCTGGCCTTAGTGGGAAATGGAGAATGAGCTCCTTTAAATCACCGCTCTGTCACCAATCATTAAGAAACATTTCCAAGAACATACATGTATCGTGTCTCCAGGAGGGCTGGGATTTGTGCAAGGTTCTGAGTAACATGCTACCACAGGAAGGTGGAGGTCCTGCTCAGCCCTAGAGACAGGCACACACATGCAAACACACACACAGGAACCTTAGACACACAACTGGTAGTGTCGAGCCAAAGACTTAGCAGTATGAGGAGGGCACTGAACCCACCCACGCTCCAAAGAAGGAGAGGCCTTTCCCTGATCCACACGTGCATTCTCCCTCCTTCTCCCCCAAACCTGCCTCCTCCTCAAGCCCACGCATTATTACATAGAATACCATTAGGCGGCGCTCTCAGGTTACAGAATTGTCAACGATGCTCTCGTTAAAACAACAGCACAGTCAAACAGACAGCATGCTAGCATGTGAAATGCGATCAGTTCTTTCAGACACGGCTCATGATGAATGGAGCCACACAAGGAGGACTGCAGCTATGCTGCGCCCCGAGCCGAACTGGGAGAATGGCTACCTACCAAAGTGCTGCACACTCTCATTTCACCCTCAGAGGCAGAAAAGAGGACTGCAAAGGACTCACGGGTCTCCCATGCTCTCCGCAAAGGACTCCCATTCCTCCTGCGGACCAAAGGTAACAACAAAAGCAGCTTTTTATTTGTAGAGCACACAACTTTTGGAAAATACACAGCTAAAACTGTCCCCGCTTTAAGTGCTGTAATGTTTTACACAGTTTTAGCTGTGTAATTTGAAAAACTTGCCTCTAAGTGCCTAGATGATGAAGTTCGAATGGGGGACCTGTGTCCACTTGCGTTGAGCATTCTTTCAGTGAGAAAGGATTTGGTTACATTTTGACTCTTTAGCACTGATTCTCATTCTTGTCAATCAACTGTGAAATTTCTGTGTTAATTTCTAGCAGAGGTAATAGAGTTAGTCCAAAATCATAGGTGTATATAAGTCCAGGTGGACAAGTAGGCCCAGAATCCCAGGCACTGAGCTGAAAAGGGGATGATTTCCCAGTGGGCCTCACGTCCCACAGAAACCGCTGTGCAAAAGTCGAGAAACAGATACAGAAAGTGACTGGCCTAAGGCTTGTCACTGGAATCTGAGTGGCTGAATGAGTGGCGGATGGTTGGAAATGAAATCCAAATCCCCTGACCTCTAATTTCAGAGGGTGCAGTGCCTCCCCAATGCCCGATTTTAGAGTTAAACGTCTTAGCAAGAGCTTTACTGCACTGAAGTCACCCTGAAAAGACATTAGCTTCCATCCGCACAGTCATTGCCCCCTGGTCTCTAATGAGAGTTTGCCCAGTTAAAGTTGCAACATTGGGTTTAACGTGAGAGATCTTGACTTTCAGCCTGTAACTTTTGAAAAGGGTCGATGTACTTAGGGCTTCCTGCTACAAAGTAAGAGTCAAGGACCCTCTTCCGCAAAGAGGAGCTGGCCTTAGTGGGAAATGGAGAATGAGCTCCTTTAAATCACCGCTCTGTCACCAATCATTAAGAAAACTTTCCAAGAACATACATGTATCGTGTCTCCAGGAGGGCTGGGATTTGTGCAAGGTTCTGAGTAACATGCTACCACAGGAAGGTGGAGGTCCTGCTCAGCCCTAGAGACAGACACACACATGCAAACACACACACAGAAACCTTAGACACACAACTGGTAGTGTCGAGCCAAAGACTTAGCAGTATGAGGAGGGCACTGAACACACCCACGCTCCAAAGAAGGAGAGGCCGTTCCCTGATCCACACGTGCATTCTCCCTCCTTCTCCCCCAAACCTGCCTCCTCCTCAAGCCCACGCATTATTACATAGAATACGATTAGGCAGCGCTCTCAGGTTACAGAATTGTCAACGATGCTCTCGTTAAAACAACAGCACAGTCAAACAGACAGCATGCTAGCATGTGAAATGCGATCAGTTCTTTCAGACACGGCTCATGATGAATGGAGCCACACAAGGAGGACTGCAGCTATGCTGCGCCCCGAGCAAAACTGGGAGAATGGCTACCTACCAAAGTGCTGCACACTCTCATTTCACCCTCAGAGGCAGAAAAGAGGACTGCAAAGGACTCACGGGTCTCCCATGCTCTCCGCAAAGGACTCCCATTCCTCCTGCGGACCAAAGGTAACAACAAAAGCAGCTTTTTATTTGTAGAGCACACAACTTTTGGAAAATACACAGCTAAAACTGTCCCCGCTTTAAGTGCTTTACAGCACTTAAAGCGGGGACAGTTTTAGCTGTGTAATTTGAAAAACTTGCCTCTAAGTGCCTAGATGATGAAGTTCGAATGTGGGACCTGTGTCCACTTGCGTTGAGCATTCTTTCAGTGAGAAAGGGTTTGGTTACATTTTGACTCTTTAGCACTGATTCTCATTCTTGGCAATCAACTGTGAAATTTCTGTGTTAATTTCTAGCAGAGGTAATAGAGTTAGTCCAAAATCATAGGTGTATATAAGTCCAGGTGGACAAGTAGGCCCAGAATCCCAGGCACTGAGCTGAAAAGGGGATCATTTCCCAGTGGGCCTCACGTCCCACAGAAACCGCTGTGCAAAAGTCGAGAAACAGACACAGAAAGTGACTGCCCTAAGGCTTGTCACCTGAATGTGAGTGGCTGAATGAGTGGCAGATGGTTGGAAATGAAATCCAAATCCCCTGACCTCTAATTTCAGAGGGTGCAGTGCCTCCCCAATGCCCGATTTTAGAGTTAAATGTCTTAGCCAGAGCTTTACTGCACTGAAGTCACCCTGAAAAGACATTAGCTTCCATCCGCACAGTCATTGCCCCCTGGTCTCTAATGAGAGTTTGCCCAGTTAAAGTTGCAACATTGGGTTTAATGTGAGAGATCTTGACTTTCAGCCTGTAACTTTTGAAAAGGGTCGATGTACTTAGGGCTTCCTGCTACAAAGTAAGAGTCAAGGACCCTCTTCCGCAAAGAGGAGCTGGCCTTAGTGGGAAATGGAGAATGAGCTCCTTTAAATCACCGCTCTGTCACCAATCATTAAGAAAACTTTCCAAGAACATACATGTATCGTGTCTCCAGGAGGGCTGGGATTTGTGCAAGGTTCTGAGTAACATGCTACCACAGGAAGGTGGAGGTCCTGCTCAGCCCTAGAGACAGACACACACATGCAAACACACACACAGAAACCTTAGACACACAACTGGTAGTGTCGAGCCAAAGACTTAGCAGTGTGAGGAGGGCACAGAACCCACCCACGCTCCAAAGAAGGAGAGGCCTTTCCCTGATCCACACGTGCATTCTCCCTCCTTCTCCCGCAAACTTGCTTCCTCCTCAAGCCCACGCATTATTACATAGAATACGATTAGGCAGCGCTCTCAGGTTACAGAATTGTCAACGATTCTCTCGTTAAAACAACAGCACAGTCAAACAGACAGCATGCTAGCATGTGAAATGTGATCAGTTCTTTCAGACACGGCTCATGATGAATGGAGCCACACAAGGAGGACTGCAGCTATGCTGCGCCCCGAGCCGAACTGGGAGAATGGCTACCTACCAAAGTGCTGCACACTCTCATTTCACCCTCAGAGGCAGAAAAGAGGACTGCAAAGGACTCACGGGTCTCCCATGCTCTCCGCAAAGGACTCCCATTCCTCCTGCGGACCAAAGGTAACAACAAAAGCAGCTTTTTATTTGTAGAGCACACAACTTTTGGAAAATACACAGCTAAAACTGTCCCCGCTTTAAGTGCTTTACAGCACTTAAAGCGGGGACAGTTTTAGCTGTGTAATTTGAAAAACTTGCCTCTAAGTGCCTAGATGATGAAGTTCGAATGGGGGACCTGTGTCCACTTGCGTTGAGCATTCTTTCAGTGAGAAAGGGTTTGGTTACATTTTGACTCTTTAGCACTGATTCTCATTCTTGGCAATCAACTGTGAAATTTCTGTGTTAATTTCTAGCAGAGGTAATAGAGTTAGTCCAAAATCATAGGTGTATATAAGTCCAGGTGGACAAGTAGGCCCAGAATCCCAGGCACTGAGCTGAAAAGGGGATCATTTCCCAGTGGGCCTCACGTCCCACAGAAACCGCTGTGCAAAAGTCGAGAAACAGACACAGAAAGTGACTGCCCTAAGGTTTGTCACCTGAATGTGAGTGGCTGAATGAGTGGCAGATGGTTGGAAATGAAATCCAAATCCCCTGACCTCTAATTTCAGAGGGTGCAGTGCCTCCCCAATGCCCGATTTTAGAGTTAAACGTCTTAGCAAGAGCTTTACTGCACTGAAGTCACCCTGAAAAGACATTAGCTTCCATCCGCACAGTCATTGCCCCCTGGTCTCTAATGAGAGTTTGCCCAGTTAAAGTTGCAACATTGGGTTTAATGTGAGAGATCTTGACTTTCAGCCTGTAACTTCTGAAAAGGGTCGATGTACTTAGGGCTTCCTGCTACAAAGTAAGAGTCAAGGACCCTCTTCCGCAAAGAGGAGCTGGCCTTAGTGGGAAATGGAGAATGAGCTCCTTTAAATCACCGCTCTGTCACCAATCATTAAGAAAACTTTCCAAGAACATACATGTATCGTGTCTCCAGGAGGGCTGGGATTTGTGCAAGGTTCTGAGTAACATGCTACCACAGGAAGGTGGAGGTCCTGCTCAGCCCTAGAGACAGACACACACATGCAAACACACACACAGAAACCTTAGACACACAACTGGTAGTGTCGAGCCAAAGACTTAGCAGTGTGAGGAGGGCACAGAACCCACCCACGCTCCAAAGAAGGAGAGGCCTTTCCCTGATCCACACGTGCATTCTCCCTCCTTCTCCCGCAAACTTGCTTCCTCCTCAAGCCCACGCATTATTACATAGAATACGATTAGGCAGCGCTCTCAGGTTACAGAATTGTCAACGATTCTCTCGTTAAAACAACAGCACAGTCAAACAGACAGCATGCTAGCATGTGAAATGTGATCAGTTCTTTCAGACACGGCTCATGATGAATGGAGCCACACAAGGAGGACTGCAGCTATGCTGCGCCCCGAGCCGAACTGGGAGAATGGCTACCTACCAAAGTGCTGCACACTCTCATTTCACCCTCAGAGGCAGAAAAGAGGACTGCAAAGGACTCACGGGTCTCCCATGCTCTCCGCAAAGGACTCCCATTCCTCCTGTGGACCAAAGGTAACAACAAAAGCGGCTTTTTATTTGTAGAGCACACAACTTTTGGAAAATACACAGCTAAAACTGTCCCCGCTTTAAGTGCTTTACAGCACTTAAAGCGGGGACAGTTTTAGCTGTGTAATTTGAAAAACTTGCCTCTAAGTGCATAGATGATGAAGTTCGAATGGGGGACCTGTGTCCACTTGCGTTGAGCATTCTTTCAGTGAGAAAGGGTTTGGTTACATTTTGACTCTTTAGCACTGATTCTCATTCTTGTCAATCAACTGTGAAATTTCTGTGTTAATTTCTAGCAGAGGTAATAGAGTTAGTCCAAAATCATAGGTGTATATAAGTCCAGGTGGACAAGTAGGCCCAGAATCCCAGGCACTGAGCTGAAAAGGGGATGATTTCCCAGTGGGCCTCACGTCCCACAGAAACCGCTGTGCAAAAGTCGAGAAACAGATACAGAAAGTGACTGGCCTAAGGCTTGTCACTGGAATCTGAGTGGCTGAATGAGTGGCGGATGGTTGGAAATGAAATCCAAATCCCCTGACCTCTAATTTCAGAGGGTGCAGTGCCTCCCCAATGCCCGATTTTAGAGTTAAACGTCTTAGCAAGAGCTTTACTGCACTGAAGTCACCCTGAAAAGACATTAGCTTCCATCCGCACAGTCATTGCCCCCTGGTCTCTAATGAGAGTTTGCCCAGTTAAAGTTGCAACATTGGGTTTAACGTGAGAGATCTTGACTTTCAGCCTGTAACTTTTGAAAAGGGTCGATGTACTTAGGGCTTCCTGCTACAAAGTAAGAGTCAAGGACCCTCTTCCGCAAAGAGGAGCTGGCCTTAGTGGGAAATGGAGAATGAGCTCCTTTAAATCACCGCTCTGTCACCAATCATTAAGAAAACTTTCCAAGAACATACATGTATCGTGTCTCCAGGAGGGCTGGGATTTGTGCAAGGTTCTGAGTAACATGCTACCACAGGAAGGTGGAGGTCCTGCTCAGCCCTAGAGACAGACACACACATGCAAACACACACACAGAAACCTTAGACACACAACTGGTAGTGTCGAGCCAAAGACTTAGCAGTATGAGGAGGGCACTGAACACACCCACGCTCCAAAGAAGGAGAGGCCGTTCCCTGATCCACACGTGCATTCTCCCTCCTTCTCCCCCAAACCTGCCTCCTCCTCAAGCCCACGCATTATTACATAGAATACGATTAGGCAGCGCTCTCAGGTTACAGAATTGTCAACGATGCTCTCGTTAAAACAACAGCACAGTCAAACAGACAGCATGCTAGCATGTGAAATGCGATCAGTTCTTTCAGACACGGCTCATGATGAATGGAGCCACACAAGGAGGACTGCAGCTATGCTGCGCCCCGAGCAAAACTGGGAGAATGGCTACCTACCAAAGTGCTGCACACTCTCATTTCACCCTCAGAGGCAGAAAAGAGGACTGCAAAGGACTCACGGGTCTCCCATGCTCTCCGCAAAGGACTCCCATTCCTCCTGCGGACCAAAGGTAACAACAAAAGCAGCTTTTTATTTGTAGAGCACACAACTTTTGGAAAATACACAGCTAAAACTGTCCCCGCTTTAAGTGCTTTACAGCACTTAAAGCGGGGACAGTTTTAGCTGTGTAATTTGAAAAACTTGCCTCTAAGTGCCTAGATGATGAAGTTCGAATGTGGGACCTGTGTCCACTTGCGTTGAGCATTCTTTCAGTGAGAAAGGGTTTGGTTACATTTTGACTCTTTAGCACTGATTCTCATTCTTGGCAATCAACTGTGAAATTTCTGTGTTAATTTCTAGCAGAGGTAATAGAGTTAGTCCAAAATCATAGGTGTATATAAGTCCAGGTGGACAAGTAGGCCCAGAATCCCAGGCACTGAGCTGAAAAGGGGATCATTTCCCAGTGGGCCTCACGTCCCACAGAAACCGCTGTGCAAAAGTCGAGAAACAGACACAGAAAGTGACTGCCCTAAGGCTTGTCACCTGAATGTGAGTGGCTGAATGAGTGGCAGATGGTTGGAAATGAAATCCAAATCCCCTGACCTCTAATTTCAGAGGGTGCAGTGCCTCCCCAATGCCCGATTTTAGAGTTAAATGTCTTAGCAAGAGCTTTACTGCACTGAAGTCACCCTGAAAAGACATTAGCTTCCATCCGCACAGTCATTGCCCCCTGGTCTCTAATGAGAGTTTGCCCAGTTAAAGTTGCAACATTGGGTTTAATGTGAGAGATCTTGACTTTCAGCCTGTAACTTTTGAAAAGGGTCGATGTACTTAGGGCTTCCTGCTACAAAGTAAGAGTCAAGGACCCTCTTCCGCAAAGAGGAGCTGGCCTTAGTGGGAAATGGAGAATGAGCTCCTTTAAATCACCGCTCTGTCACCAATCATTAAGAAAACTTTCCAAGAACATACATGTATCGTGTCTCCAGGAGGGCTGGGATTTGTGCAAGGTTCTGAGTAACATGCTACCACAGGAAGGTGGAGGTCCTGCTCAGCCCTAGAGACAGACACACACATGCAAACACACACACAGAAACCTTAGACACACAACTGGTAGTGTCGAGCCAAAGACTTAGCAGTGTGAGGAGGGCACAGAACCCACCCACGCTCCAAAGAAGGAGAGGCCTTTCCCTGATCCACACGTGCATTCTCCCTCCTTCTCCCGCAAACTTGCTTCCTCCTCAAGCCCACGCATTATTACATAGAATACGATTAGGCAGCGCTCTCAGGTTACAGAATTGTCAACGATTCTCTCGTTAAAACAACAGCACAGTCAAACAGACAGCATGCTAGCATGTGAAATGTGATCAGTTCTTTCAGACACGGCTCATGATGAATGGAGCCACACAAGGAGGACTGCAGCTATGCTGCGCCCCGAGCCGAACTGGGAGAATGGCTACCTACCAAAGTGCTGCACACTCTCATTTCACCCTCAGAGGCAGAAAAGAGGACTGCAAAGGACTCACGGGTCTCCCATGCTCTCCGCAAAGGACTCCCATTCCTCCTGCGGACCAAAGGTAACAACAAAAGCAGCTTTTTATTTGTAGAGCACACAACTTTTGGAAAATACACAGCTAAAACTGTCCCCGCTTTAAGTGCTTTACAGCACTTAAAGCGGGGACAGTTTTAGCTGTGTAATTTGAAAAACTTGCCTCTAAGTGCCTAGATGATGAAGTTCGAATGGGGGACCTGTGTCCACTTGCGTTGAGCATTCTTTCAGTGAGAAAGGGTTTGGTTACATTTTGACTCTTTAGCACTGATTCTCATTCTTGGCAATCAACTGTGAAATTTCTGTGTTAATTTCTAGCAGAGGTAATAGAGTTAGTCCAAAATCATAGGTGTATATAAGTCCAGGTGGACAAGTAGGCCCAGAATCCCAGGCACTGAGCTGAAAAGGGGATCATTTCCCAGTGGGCCTCACGTCCCACAGAAACCGCTGTGCAAAAGTCGAGAAACAGACACAGAAAGTGACTGCCCTAAGGTTTGTCACCTGAATGTGAGTGGCTGAATGAGTGGCAGATGGTTGGAAATGAAATCCAAATCCCCTGACCTCTAATTTCAGAGGGTGCAGTGCCTCCCCAATGCCCGATTTTAGAGTTAAACGTCTTAGCAAGAGCTTTACTGCACTGAAGTCACCCTGAAAAGACATTAGCTTCCATCCGCACAGTCATTGCCCCCTGGTCTCTAATGAGAGTTTGCCCAGTTAAAGTTGCAACATTGGGTTTAATGTGAGAGATCTTGACTTTCAGCCTGTAACTTCTGAAAAGGGTCGATGTACTTAGGGCTTCCTGCTACAAAGTAAGAGTCAAGGACCCTCTTCCGCAAAGAGGAGCTGGCCTTAGTGGGAAATGGAGAATGAGCTCCTTTAAATCACCGCTCTGTCACCAATCATTAAGAAAACTTTCCAAGAACATACATGTATCGTGTCTCCAGGAGGGCTGGGATTTGTGCAAGGTTCTGAGTAACATGCTACCACAGGAAGGTGGAGGTCCTGCTCAGCCCTAGAGACAGACACACACATGCAAACACACACACAGAAACCTTAGACACACAACTGGTAGTGTCGAGCCAAAGACTTAGCAGTGTGAGGAGGGCACAGAACCCACCCACGCTCCAAAGAAGGAGCGGCCTTTCCCTGATCCACACGTGCATTCTCCCTCCTTCTCCCGCAAACTTGCTTCCTCCTCAAGCCCACGCATTATTACATAGAATACGATTAGGCAGCGCTCTCAGGTTACAGAATTGTCAACGATTCTCTCGTTAAAACAACAGCACAGTCAAACAGACAGCATGCTAGCATGTGAAATGTGATCAGTTCTTTCAGACACGGCTCATGATGAATGGAGCCACACAAGGAGGACTGCAGCTATGCTGCGCCCCGAGCCGAACTGGGAGAATGGCTACCTACCAAAGTGCTGCACACTCTCATTTCACCCTCAGAGGCAGAAAAGAGGACTGCAAAGGACTCACGGGTCTCCCATGCTCTCCGCAAAGGACTCCCATTCCTCCTGTGGACCAAAGGTAACAACAAAAGCGGCTTTTTATTTGTAGAGCACACAACTTTTGGAAAATACACAGCTAAAACTGTCCCCGCTTTAAGTGCTTTACAGCACTTAAAGCGGGGACAGTTTTAGCTGTGTAATTTGAAAAACTTGCCTCTAAGTGCATAGATGATGAAGTTCGAATGGGGGACCTGTGTCCACTTGCGTTGAGCATTCTTTCAGTGAGAAAGGGTTTGGTTACATTTTGACTCTTTAGCACTGATTCTCATTCTTGTCAATCAACTGTGAAATTTCTGTGTTAATTTCTAGCAGAGGTAATAGAGTTAGTCCAAAATCATAGGTGTATATAAGTCCAGGTGGACAAGTAGGCCCAGAATCCCAGGCACTGAGCTGAAAAGGGGATGATTTCCCAGTGGGCCTCACGTCCCACAGAAACCGCTGTGCAAAAGTCGAGAAACAGATACAGAAAGTGACTGGCCTAAGGCTTGTCACTTGAATCTGAGTGGCTGAATGAGTGGCGGATGGTTGGAAATGAAATCCAAATCACCTGACCTCTAATTTCAGAGGGTGCAGTGCCTCCCCAATGCCCGATTTTAGAGTTAAACGTCTTAGCAAGAGCTTTACTGCACTGAAGTCACCCTGAAAAGACATTAGCTTCCATCCGCACAGTCATTGCCCCCTGGTCTCTAATGAGAGTTTGCCCAGTTAAAGTTGCAACATTGGGTTTAACGTGAGAGATCTTGACTTTCAGCCTGTAACTTTTGAAAAGGGTCGATGTACTTAGGGCTTCCTGCTACAAAGTAAGAGTCAAGGACCCTCTTCCGCAAAGAGGAGCTGGCCTTAGTGGGAAATGGAGAATGAGCTCCTTTAAATCACCACTCTGTCACCAATCATTAAGAAAACTTTCCAAGAACATACATGTATCGTGTCTCCAGGAGGGCTGGGATTTGTGCAAGGTTCTGAGTAACATGCTACCACAGGAAGGTGGAGGTCCTGCTCAGCCCTAGAGACAGACACACACATACAAACACACACACAGAATCTTTAGACACACAACTGGTAGTGTCGAGCCAAAGACTTAGCAGTATGAGGAGGGCACTGAACCCACCCATGCTCCAAAGAAGGAGAGGCCTTTCCCTGATCCACACGTGCATTCTCCCTCCTTCTCCCCCAAACCTGCCTCCTCCTCAAGCCCACGCATTATTACATAGAATACGATTAGGCAGCGCTCTCAGGTTACAGAATTGTCAACGATGCTCTCGTTAAAACAACAGCACAGTCAAACAGACAGCATGCTAGCATGTGAAATGCGATCAGTTCTTTCAGACACGGCTCATGATGAATGGAGCCACACAAGGAGGACTGCAGCTATGCTGCGCCCCGAGCCGAACTGGGAGAATGGCTACCTACCAAAGTGCTGCACACTCTCATTTCACCCTCAGAGGCAGAAAAGAGGACTGCAAAGGACTCACGGGTCTCCCATGCTCTCCGCAAAGGACTCCCATTCCTCCTGCGGACCAAAGGTAACAACAAAAGCAGCTTTTTATTTGTAGAGCACACAACTTTTGGAAAATACACAGCTAAAACTGTCCCCGCTTTAAGTGCTTTACAGCACTTAAAGCGGGGACAGTTTTAGCTGTGTAATTTGAAAAACTTGCCTCTAAGTGCCTAGATGATGAAGTTCGAATGGGGGACCTGTGTCCACTTGCGTTGAGCATTCTTTCAGTGAGAAAGGATTTGGTTACATTTTGACTCTTTAGCACTGATTCTCATTCTTGTCAATCAACTGTGAAATTTCTGTGTTAATTTCTAGCAGAGGTAATAGAGTTAGTCCAAAATCATAGGTGTATATAAGTCCAGGTGGACAAGTATGCCCAGAATCCCAGGCACTGAGCTGAAAAGGGGATGATTTCCCAGTGGGCCTCACGTCCCACAGAAACCGCTGTGCAAAAGTCGAGAAACAGATACAGAAAGTGACTGGCCTAAGGCTTGTCACTTGAATGTGAGTGGCTGAATGTGTGGCGGATGGTTGGAAATGAAATCCAAATCCCCTGACCTCTAATTTCAGAGGGTGCAGTGCCTCCCCCATGCCCGATTTTAGAGTTAAACGTCTTAGCAAGAGCTTCACTGCACTGAAGTCACCCTGAAAAGACATTAGCTTCCATCCGCACAGTCATTGCCCCCTGGTCTCTAATGAGAGTTTGCCCAGTTAAAGTTGCAACATTGGGTTTAACGTGAGAGATCTTGACTTTCAGCCTGTAACTTTTGAAAAGGGTCGATGTACTTAGGGCTTCCTGCTACAAAATAAGAGTCAAGGACCCTCTTCCGCAAAGAGGAGCTGGCCTTAGTGGGAAATGGAGAATGAGCTCCTTTAAATCACCGCTCTGTCACCAATCATTAAGAAACCTTTCCAAGAACATACATGTATCGTGTCTCCAGGAGGGCTGGGATTTGTGCAAGGTTCTGAGTAACATGCTACCACAGGAAGGTGGAGGTCCTGCTCAGCCCTAGAGACAGGCACACACATGCAAACACACACACAGGAACCTTAGACACACAACTGGTAGTGTCGAGCCAAAGACTTAGCAGTATGAGGAGGGCACTGAACCCACCCACGCTCCAAAGAAGGAGAGGCCTTTCCCTGATCCACACGTGCATTCTCCCTCCTTCTCCCCCAAACCTGCCTCCTCCTCAAGCCCACGCATTATTACATAGAATACGATTAGGCAGCGCTCTCAGGTTACAGAATTGTCAACGATGCTCTCGTTAAAACAACAGCACAGTCAAACAGACAGCATGCTAGCATGTGAAATGCGATCAGTTCTTTCAGACACGGCTCATGATGAATGGAGCCACACAAGGAGGACTGCAGCTATGCTGCGCCCCGAGCCGAACTGGGAGAATGGCTACCTACCAAAGTGCTGCACACTCTCATTTCACCCTCAGAGGCAGAAAAGAGGACTGCAAAGGACTCACGGGTCTCCCATGCTCTCCGCAAAAGACTCCCATTCCTCCTGCGGACCAAAGGTAACAACAAAAGCAGCTTTTTATTTGTAGAGCACACAACTTTTGGAAAATACACAGCTAAAACTGTCCCCGCTTTAAGTGCTGTAATGTTTTACACAGTTTTAGCTGTGTAATTTGAAAAACTTGCCTCTAAGTGCCTAGATGATGAAGTTCGAATGGGGGACCTGTGTCCACTTGCGTTGAGCATTCTTTCAGTGAGAAAGGATTTGGTTACATTTTGACTCTTTAGCACTGATTCTCATTCTTGTCAATCAACTGTGAAATTTCTGTGTTAATTTCTAGCAGAGGTAATAGAGTTAGTCCAAAATCATAGGTGTATATAAGTCCAGGTGGACAAGTAGGCCCAGAATCCCAGGCACTGAGCTGAAAAGGGGATCATTTCCCAGTGGGCCTCACGTCCCACAGAAACCGCTGTGCAAAAGTCGAGAAACAGATACAGAAAGTGACTGGCCTAAGGCTTGTCACTGGAATCTGAGTGGCTGCATGAGTGGCGGATGGTTGGAAATGAAATCCAAATCCCCTGACCTCTAATTTCAGAGGGTGCAGTGCCTCCCCAATGCCCGATTTTAGAGTTAAACGTCTTAGCAAGAGCTTTACTGCACTGAAGTCACCCTGAAAAGACATTAGCTTCCATCCGCACAGTCATTGCCCCCTGGTCTCTAATGAGAGTTTGCCCAGTTAAAGTTGCAACATTGGGTTTAACGTGAGAGATCTTGACTTTCAGCCTGTAACTTTTGAAAAGGGTCGATGTACTTAGGGCTTCCTGCTACAAAGTAAGAGTCAAGGACCCTCTTCCGCAAAGAGGAGCTGGCCTTAGTGGGAAATGGAGAATGAGCTCCTTTAAATCACCGCTCTGTCACCAATCATTAAGAAACCTTTCCAAGAACATACATGTATCGTGTCTCCAGGAGGGCTGGGATTTGTGCAAGGTTCTGAGTAACATGCTACCACAGGAAGGTGGAGGTCCTGCTCAGCCCTAGAGACAGACACACACATGCAAACACACACACAGAAACCTTAGACACACAACTGGTAGTGTCGAGCCAAAGACTTAGCAGTATGAGGAGGGCACTGAACACACCCACGCTCCAAAGAAGGAGAGGCCGTTCCCTGATCCACACGTGCATTCTCCCTCCTTCTCCCCCAAACCTGCCTCCTCCTCAAGCCCACGCATTATTACATAGAATACGATTAGGCAGCGCTCTCAGGTTACAGAATTGTCAACGATGCTCTCGTTAAAACAACAGCACAGTCAAACAGACAGCATGCTAGCATGTGAAATGCGATCAGTTCTTTCAGACACGGCTCATGATGAATGGAGCCACACAAGGAGGACTGCAGCTATGCTGCGCCCCGAGCCGAACTGGGAGAATGGCTACCTACCAAAGTGCTGCACACTCTCATTTCACCCTCAGAGGCAGAAAAGAGGACTGCAAAGGACTCACGGGTCTCCCATGCTCTCCGCAAAGGACTCCCATTCCTCCTGCGGACCAAAGGTAACAAGAAAAGCAGCTTTTTATTTGTAGAGCACACAACTTTTGGAAAATACACAGCTAAAACTGTCCCCGCTTTAAGTGCTTTACAGCACTTAAAGCGGGGACAGTTTTAGCTGTGTAATTTGAAAAACTTGCCTCTAAGTGCCTAGATGATGAAGTTCGAATGTGGGACCTGTGTCCACTTGCGTTGAGCATTCTTTCAGTGAGAAAGGGTTTGGTTACATTTTGACTCTTTAGCACTGATTCTCATTCTTGGCAATCAACTGTGAAATTTCTGTGTTAATTTCTAGCAGAGGTAATAGAGTTAGTCCAAAATCATAGGTGTATATAAGTCCAGGTGGACAAGTAGGCCCAGAATCCCAGGCACTGAGCTGAAAAGGGGATCATTTCCCAGTGGGCCTCACGTCCCACAGAAACCGCTGTGCAAAAGTCGAGAAACAGACACAGAAAGTGACTGCCCTAAGGCTTGTCACCTGAATGTGAGTGGCTGAATGAGTGGCAGATGGTTGGAAATGAAATCCAAATCCCCTGACCTCTAATTTCAGAGGGTGCAGTGCCTCCCCAATGCCCGATTTTAGAGTTAAATGTCTTAGCAAGAGCTTTACTGCACTGAAGTCACCCTGAAAAGACATTAGCTTCCATCCGCACAGTCATTGCCCCCTGGTCTCTAATGAGAGTTTGCCCAGTTAAAGTTGCAACATTGGGTTTAATGTGAGAGATCTTGACTTTCAGCCTGTAACTTTTGAAAAGGGTCGATGTACTTAGGGCTTCCTGCTACAAAGTAAGAGTCAAGGACCCTCTTCCGCAAAGAGGAGCTGGCCTTAGTGGGAAATGGAGAATGAGCTCCTTTAAATCACCGCTCTGTCACCAATCATTAAGAAAACTTTCCAAGAACATACATGTATCGTGTCTCCAGGAGGGCTGGGATTTGTGCAAGGTTCTGAGTAACATGCTACCACAGGAAGGTGGAGGTCCTGCTCAGCCCTAGAGACAGACACACACATGCAAACACACACACAGAAACCTTAGACACACAACTGGTAGTGTCGAGCCAAAGACTTAGCAGTGTGAGGAGGGCACAGAACCCACCCACGCTCCAAAGAAGGAGAGGCCTTTCCCTGATCCACACGTGCATTCTCCCTCCTTCTCCCGCAAACTTGCTTCCTCCTCAAGCCCACGCATTATTACATAGAATACGATTAGGCAGCGCTCTCAGGTTACAGAATTGTCAACGATTCTCTCGTTAAAACAACAGCACAGTCAAACAGACAGCATGCTAGCATGTGAAATGTGATCAGTTCTTTCAGACACGGCTCATGATGAATGGAGCCACACAAGGAGGACTGCAGCTATGCTGCGCCCCGAGCCGAACTGGGAGAATGGCTACCTACCAAAGTGCTGCACACTCTCATTTCACCCTCAGAGGCAGAAAAGAGGACTGCAAAGGCCTCACGTGTCTCCCATGCTCTCCGCAAAGGACTCCCATTCCTCCTGTGGACCAAAGGTAACAACAAAAGCGGCTTTTTATTTGTAGAGCACACAACTTTTGGAAAATACACAGCTAAAACTGTCCCCGCTTTAAGTGCTTTACAGCACTTAAAGCGGGGACAGGTTTAGCTGTGTAATTTGAAAAACTTGCCTCTAAGTGCATAGATGATGAAGTTCGAATGGGGGACCTGTGTCCACTTGCGTTGAGCATTCTTTCAGTGAGAAAGGGTTTGGTTACATTTTGACTCTTTAGCACTGATTCTCATTCTTGTCAATCAACTGTGAAATTTCTGTGTTAATTTCTAGCAGAGGTAATAGAGTTAGTCCAAAATCATAGGTGTATATAAGTCCAGGTGGACAAGTAGGCCCAGAATCCCAGGCACTGAGCTGAAAAGGGGATGATTTCCCAATGGGCCTCACGTCCCACAGAAACCGCTGTGCAAAAGTCGAGAAACAGATACAGAAAGTGACTGGCCTAAGGCTTGTCACTGGAATCTGAGTGGCTGAATGAGTGGCGGATGGTTGGAAATGAAATCCAAATCCCCTGACCTCTAATTTCAGAGGGTGCAGTGCCTCCCCAATGCCCGATTTTAGAGTTAAACGTCTTAGCAAGAGCTTTACTGCACTGAAGTCACCCTGAAAAGACATTAGCTTCCATCCGCACAGTCATTGCCCCCTGGTCTCTAATGAGAGTTTGCCCAGTTAAAGTTGCAACATTGGGTTTAACGTGAGAGATCTTGACTTTCAGCCTGTAACTTTTGAAAAGGGTCGATGTACTTAGGGCTTCCTGCTACAAAGTAAGAGTCAAGGACCCTCTTCCGCAAAGAGGAGCTGGCCTTAGTGGGAAATGGAGAATGAGCTCCTTTAAATCACCGCTCTGTCACCAATCATTAAGAAACCTTTCCAAGAACATACATGTATCGTGTCTCCAGGAGGGCTGGGATTTGTGCAAGGTTCTGAGTAACATGCTACCACAGGAAGGTGGAGGTCCTGCTCAGCCCTAGAGACAGACACACACATGCAAACACACACACAGAAACCTTAGACACACAACTGGTAGTGTCGAGCCAAAGACTTAGCAGTATGAGGAGGGCACAGAACCCACCCACGCTCCAAAGAAGGAGAGGCCTTTCCCTGATCCACACGTGCATTCTCCCTCCTTCTCCCGCAAACTTTCTTCCTCCTCAAGCCCACGCATTATTACATAGAATACGATTAGGCAGCGCTCTCAGGTTACAGAATTGTCAACGATGCTCTCGTTAAAACAACAGCACAGTCAAACAGACAGCATGCTAGCATGTGAACTGCGATCAGTTCTTTCAGACACGGCTCATGATGAATGGAGCCACACAAGGAGGACTGCAGCTATGCTGTGCCCCGAGCCGAACTGGGAGAATGGCTACCTACCAAAGTGCTGCACACTCTCATTTCACCCTCAGAGGCAGAAAAGAGGACTGCAAAGGACTCACGGGTCTCCCATGCTCTCCGCAAAGGACTCCCATTCCTCCTGTGGACCAAAGGTAACAACAAAAGCGGCTTTTTATTTGTAGAGCACACAACTTTTGGAAAATACACAGCTAAAACTGTCCCCGCTTTAAGTGCTTTACAGCACTTAAAGCGGGGACAGTTTTAGCTGTGTAATTTGAAAAACTTGCCTCTAAGTGCATAGATGATGAAGTTCGAATGGGGGACCTGTGTCCACTTGCGTTGAGCATTCTTTCAGTGAGAAAGGGTTTGGTTACATTTTGACTCTTTAGCACTGATTCTCATTCTTGTCAATCAACTGTGAAATTTCTGTGTTAATTTCTAGCAGAGGTAATAGAGTTAGTCCAAAATCATAGGTGTATATAAGTCCAGGTGGACAAGTAGGCCCAGAATCCCAGGCACTGAGCTGAAAAGGGGATGATTTCCCAGTGGGCCTCACGTCCCACAGAAACCGCTGTGCAAAAGTCGAGAAACAGATACAGAAAGTGACTGGCCTAAGGCTTGTCACTTGAATCTGAGTGGCTGAATGAGTGGCGGATGGTTGGAAATGAAATCCAAATCACCTGACCTCTAATTTCAGAGGGTGCAGTGCCTCCCCAATGCCCGATTTTAGAGTTAAACGTCTTAGCAAGAGCTTTACTGCACTGAAGTCACCCTGAAAAGACATTAGCTTCCATCCGCACAGTCATTGCCCCCTGGTCTCTAATGAGAGTTTGCCCAGTTAAAGTTGCAACATTGGGTTTAATGTGAGAGATCTTGACTTTCAGCCTGTAACTTTTGAAAAGGGTCGATGTACTTAGGGCTTCCTGCTACAAAGTAAGAGTCAAGGACCCTCTTCCGCAAAGAGGAGCTGGCCTTAGTGGGAAATGGAGAATGAGCTCCTTTAAATCACCGCTCTGTCACCAATCATTAAGAAAACTTTCCAAGAACATACATGTATCGTGTCTCCAGGAGGGCTGGGATTTGTGCAAGGTTCTGAGTAACATGCTACCACAGGAAGGTGGAGGTCCTGCTCAGCCCTAGAGACAGACACACACATACAAACACACACACAGAATCTTTAGACACACAACTGGTAGTGTCGAGCCAAAGACTTAGCAGTATGAGGAGGGCACTGAACCCACCCATGCTCCAAAGAAGGAGAGGCCTTTCCCTGATCCACACGTGCATTCTCCCTCCTTCTCCCCCAAACCTGCCTCCTCCTCAAGCCCACGCATTATTACATAGAATACGATTAGGCAGCGCTCTCAGGTTACAGAATTGTCAACGATGCTCTCGTTAAAACAACAGCACAGTCAAACAGACAGCATGCTAGCATGTGAAATGCGATCAGTTCTTTCAGACACGGCTCATGATGAATGGAGCCACACAAGGAGGACTGCAGCTATGCTGCGCCCCGAGCCGAACTGGGAGAATGGCTACCTACCAAAGTGCTGCACACTCTCATTTCACCCTCAGAGGCAGAAAAGAGGACTGCAAAGGACTCACGGGTCTCCCATGCTCTCCGCAAAGGACTCCCATTCCTCCTGCGGACCAAAGGTAACAACAAAAGCAGCTTTTTATTTGTAGAGCACACAACTTTTGGAAAATACACAGCTAAAACTGTCCCCGCTTTAAGTGCTTTACAGCACTTAAAGCGGGGACAGTTTTAGCTGTGTAATTTGAAAAACTTGCCTCTAAGTGCATAGATGATGAAGTTCGAATGGGGGACCTGTGTCCACTTGCCTTGAGCATTCTTTCAGTGAGAAAGGATTTGGTTACATTTTGACTCTTTAGCACTGATTCTCATTCTTGTCAATCAACTGTGAAATTTCTGTGTTAATTTCTAGCAGAGGTAATAGAGTTAGTCCAAAATCATAGGTGTATATAAGTCCAGGTGGACAAGTATGCCCAGAATCCCAGGCACTGAGCTGAAAAGGGGATGATTTCCCAGTGGGCCTCACGTCCCACAGAAACCGCTGTGCAAAAGTCGAGAAACAGATACAGAAAGTGACTGGCCTAAGGCTTGTCACTTGAATGTGAGTGGCTGAATGTGTGGCGGATGGTTGGAAATGAAATCCAAATCCCCTGACCTCTAATTTCAGAGGGTGCAGTGCCTCCCCCATGCCCGATTTTAGAGTTAAACGTCTTAGCAAGAGCTTCACTGCACTGAAGTCACCCTGAAAAGACATTAGCTTCCATCCGCACAGTCATTGCCCCCTGGTCTCTAATGAGAGTTTGCCCAGTTAAAGTTGCAACATTGGGTTTAACGTGAGAGATCTTGACTTTCAGCCTGTAACTTTTGAAAAGGGTCGATGTACTTAGGGCTTCCTGCTACAAAATAAGAGTCAAGGACCCTCTTCCGCAAAGAGGAGCTGGCCTTAGTGGGAAATGGAGAATGAGCTCCTTTAAATCACCGCTCTGTCACCAATCATTAAGAAACCTTTCCAAGAACATACATGTATCGTGTCTCCAGGAGGGCTGGGATTTGTGCAAGGTTCTGAGTAACATGCTACCACAGGAAGGTGGAGGTCCTGCTCAGCCCTAGAGACAGACACACACATGCAAACACACACACAGAAACCTTAGACACACAACTGGTAGTGTCGAGCCAAAGACTTAGCAGTATGAGGAGGGCACTGAACCCACCCATGCTCCAAAGAAGGAGAGGCCTTTCCCTGATCCACACGTGCATTCTCCCTCCTTCTCCCCCAAACCTGCCTCCTCCTCAAGCCCACGCATTATTACATAGAATACGATTATGCAGCGCTCTCAGGTTACAGAATTGTCAACGATGCTCTCGTTAAAACAACAGCACAGTCAAACAGACAGCATGCTAGCATGTGAAATGCGATCAGTTCTTTCAGACACGGCTCATGATGAATGGAGCCACACAAGGAGGACTGCAGCTATGCTGCGCCCCGAGCCGAACTGGGAGAATGGCTACCTACCAAAGTGCTGCACACTCTCATTTCACCCTCAGAGGCAGAAAAGAGGACTGCAAAGGACTCACGGGTCTCCCATGCTCTCCGCAAAGGACTCCCATTCCTCCTGCGGACCAAAGGTAACAACAAAAGCAGCTTTTTATTTGTAGAGCACACAACTTTTGGAAAATACACAGCTAAAACTGTCCCCGCTTTAAGTGCTTTACAGCACTTAAAGCGGGGACAGTTTTAGCTGTGTAATTTGAAAAACTTGCCTCTAAGTGCCTAGATGATGAAGTTCGAATGGGGGACCTGTGTCCACTTGCGTTGAGCATTCTTTCAGTGAGAAAGGATTTGGTTACATTTTGACTCTTTAGCACTGATTCTCATTCTTGTCAATCAACTGTGAAATTTCTGTGTTAATTTCTAGCAGAGGTAATAGAGTTAGTCCAAAATCATAGGTGTATATAAGTCCAGGTGGACAAGTATGCCCAGAATCCCAGGCACTGAGCTGAAAAGGGGATGATTTCCCAGTGGGCCTCACGTCCCACAGAAACCGCTGTGCAAAAGTCGAGAAACAGATACAGAAAGTGACTGGCCTAAGGCTTGTCACTTGAATCTGAGTGGCTGAATGAGTGGCGGATGGTTGGAAATGAAATCCAAATCCCCTGACCTCTAATTTCAGAGGGTGCAGTGCCTCCCCCATGCCCGATTTTAGAGTTAAACGTCTTAGCAAGAGCTTCACTGCACTGAAGTCACCCTGAAAAGACATTAGCTTCCATCCGCACAGTCATTGCCCCCGGTCTCTAATGAGAGTTTGCCCAGTTAAAGTTGCAACATTGGGTTTAACGTGAGAGATCTTGACTTTCAGCCTGTAACTTTTGAAAAGTGTCGATGTACTTAGGGCTTCCTGCTACAAAGTAAGAGTCAAGGACCCTCTTCCGCAAAGAGGAGCTGGCCTTAGTGGGAAATGGAGAATGAGCTCCTTTAAATCACCGCTCTGTCACCAATCATTAAGAAACATTTCCAAGAACATACATGTATCGTGTCTCCAGGAGGGCTGGGATTTGTGCAAGGTTCTGAGTAACATGCTACCACAGGAAGGTGGAGGTCCTGCTCAGCCCTAGAGACAGGCACACACATGCAAACACACACACAGGAACCTTAGACACACAACTGGTAGTGTCGAGCCAAAGACTTAGCAGTATGAGGAGGGCACTGAACCCACCCACGCTCCAAAGAAGGAGAGGCCTTTCCCTGATCCACACGTGCATTCTCCCTCCTTCTCCCCCAAACCTGCCTCCTCCTCAAGCCCTCGCATTATTACATAGAATACCATTAGGCGGCGCTCTCAGGTTACAGAATTGTCAACGATGCTCTCGTTAAAACAACAGCACAGTCAAACAGACAGCATGCTAGCATGTGAAATGCGATCAGTTCTTTCAGACACGGCTCATGATGAATGGAGCCACACAAGGAGGACTGCAGCTATGCTGCGCCCCGAGCCGAACTGGGAGAATGGCTACCTACCAAAGTGCTGCACACTCTCATTTCACCCTCAGAGGCAGAAAAGAGGACTGCAAAGGACTCACGGGTCTCCCATGCTCTCCGCAAAGGACTCCCATTCCTCCTGCGGACCAAAGGTAACAACAAAAGCAGCTTTTTATTTGTAGAGCACACAACTTTTGGAAAATACACAGCTAAAACTGTCCCCGCTTTAAGTGCTGTAATGTTTTACACAGTTTTAGCTGTGTAATTTGAAAAACTTGCCTCTAAGTGCCTAGATGATGAAGTTCGAATGGGGGACCTGTGTCCACTTGCGTTGAGCATTCTTTCAGTGAGAAAGGATTTGGTTACATTTTGACTCTTTAGCACTGAATCTCATTCTTGTCAATCAACTGTGAAATTTCTGTGTTAATTTCTAGCAGAGGTAATAGAGTTAGTCCAAAATCATAGGTGTATATAAGTCCAGGTGGACAAGTAGGCCCAGAATCCCAGGCACTGAGCTGAAAAGGGGATCATTTCCCAGTGGGCCTCACGTCCCACAGAAACCGCTGTGCAAAAGTCGAGAAACAGACACAGAAAGTGACTGGCCTAAGGCTTGTCACCTGAATGTGAGTGGCTGAATGAGTGGCAGATGGTTGGAAATGAAATCCAAATCCCCTGACCTCTAATTTCAGAGGGTGCAGTGCCTCCCCCATGCCCGATTTTAGAGTTAAACGTCTTAGCAAGAGCTTCACTGCACTGAAGTCACCCTGAAAAGACATTAGCTTCCATCCGCACAGTCATTGCCCCCTGGTCTCTAATGAGAGTTTGCCCAGTTAAACTTGCAACATTGGGTTTAACGTGAGAGATCTTGACTTTCAGCCTGTAACTTTTGAAAAGGGTCGATGTACTTAGGGCTTCCTGCTACAAAGTAAGAGTCAAGGACCCTCTTCCGCAAAGAGGAACTGGCCTTAGTGGGAAATGGAGAATGAGCTCCTTTAAATCACCGCTCTGTCACCAATCATTAAGAAACCTTTCCAAGAACATACATGTATCGTGTCTCCAGGAGGGCTGGGATTTGTGCAAGGTTCTGAGTAACATGCTACCACAGGAAGGTGGAGGTCCTGCTCAGCCCTAGAGACAGACACACATGCAAACACACACACAGAACCCTTAGACACACAACTGGTAGTGTCGAGCCAAAGACTTAGCAGTATGAGGAGGGCACTGAACCCACCCTTGCTCCAAAGAAGGAGAGGCCTTTCCCTGATCCACACGTGCATTCTCCCTCCTTCTCCCGCAAACCTGCCTCCTCCTCAAGCCCACGCATTATTACATAGAATACGATTAGGCAGCGCTCTCAGGTTACAGAATTGTCAACGATGCTCTCGTTAAAACAACAGCACAGTCAAACAGACAGCATGCTAGCATGTGAAATGCGATCAGTTCTTTCAGACACGGCTCATGATGAATGGAGCCACACAAGGAGGACTGCAGCTATGCTGCGCCCCGAGCCGAACTGGGAGAATGGCTACCTACCAAAGTGCTGCACACTCTCATTTCACCCTCAGAGGCAGAAAAGAGGACTGCAAAGGACTCACGGGTCTCCCATGCTCTCCGCAAAGGACTCCCATTCCTCCTGCGGACCAAAGGTAACAACAAAAGCAGCTTTTTATTTGTAGAGCACACAACTTTTGGAAAATACACAGCTAAAACTGTCCCCGCTTTAAGTGCTTTACAGCACTTAAAGCGGGGACAGTTTTAGCTGTGTAATATGAAAAACTTGCCTCTAAGTGCCTAGATGATGAAGTTCGAATGGGGGACCTGTGTCCACTTGCGTTGGGCATTCTTTCAGTGAGAAAGGATTTATTTACATTTTGACTCTTTAGCACTGATTCTCATTCTTGTCAATCAACTGTGAAATTTCTGTGTTAATTTCTAGCAGAGGTAATAGAGTTAGTCCAAAATCATAGGTGTATATAAGTCCAGGTGGACAAGTAGGCCCAGAATCCCACGCACTGAGCTGAAAAGGGGATGATTTCCCAGTGGGCCTCACGTCCCACAGAAACCGCTGTGCAAAAGTCGAGAAACAGATACAGAAAGTGACTGGCCTAAGGCTTGTCACTTGAATGTGAGTGGCTGAATGAGTGGCGGATGGTTGGAAATGAAATCCAAATCCCCTGACCTCTAATTTCAGAGGGTGCAGTGCCTCCCCAATGCCCGATTTTAGAGTTAAACGTCTTAGCAAGAGCTTTACTGCACTGAAGTCACCCTGAAAAGACATTAGCTTCCATCCGCACAGTCATTGCCCCCTGGTCTCTAATGAGAGTTTGCCCAGTTAAAGTTGCAACATTGGGTTTAACGTGAGAGATCTTGACTTTCAGCCTGTAACTTTTGAAAAGGGTCGATGTACTTAGGGCTTCCTGCTACAAAGTAAGAGTCAAGGAACCTCTTCCGCAAAGAGGAGCTGGCCTTAGTGGGAAATGGAGAATGAGCTCCTTTAAATCACCGCTCTGTCACCAATCATTAAGAAACCTTTCCAAGAACATACATGTATCGTGTCTCCAGGAGGGCTCTGATTTGTGCAAGGTTCTGAGTAACATGCTACCACAGGAAGGTGGAGGTCCTGCTCAGCCCTAGAGACAGACACACATGCAAACACACACACAGAAACCTTAGACACACAACTGGTAGTGTCGAGCCAAAGACTTAGCAGTATGAGGAGGGCACTGAACCCACCCATGCTCCAAAGAAGGAGAGGCCTTTCCCTGATCCACACGTGCATTCTCCCTCCTTCTCCCGCAAACCTGCCTCCTCCTCAAGCCCACGCATTATTACTTAGAATACGATTAGGCAGCGCTCTCAGGTTACAGAATTGTCAACGATGCTCTCGTTAAAACAACAGCACAGTCAAACAGACAGCATGCTAGCATGTGAAATGCGATCAGTTCTTTCAGACACGGCTCATGATGAATGGAGCCACACAAGGAGGACTGCAGCTATGCTGCGCCCCGAGCCGAACTGGGAGAATGGCTACCTACCAAAGTGCTGCACACTCTCATTTCACCCTCAGAGGCAGAAAAGAGGACTGCAAAGGACTCACGGGTCTCCCATGCTCTCCGCAAAGGACTCCCATTCCTCCTGCGGACCAAAGGTAACAACAAAAGCAGCTTTTTATTTGTAGAGCACACAACTTTTGGAAAATACACAGCTAAAACTGTCCCCGCTTTAAGTGCTTTACAGCACTTAAAGCGGGGACAGTTTTAGCTGTGTAATTTGAAAAACTTGCCTCTAAATGCCTAGATGATGAAGTTCGAATGGGGGACCTGTGTCCGCTTGCGTTGAGCATTCTTTCAGTGAGAAAGGATTTGGTTACATTTTGACTCTTTAGCACTGATTCTCATTCTTGTCAATCAACTGTGAAATTTCTGTGTTAATTTCTAGCAGAGGTAATAGAGTTAGTCCAAAATCATAGGTGTATATAAGTCCAGGTGGACAAGTATGCCCAGAATCCCAGGCACTGAGCTGAAAAGGGGATCATTTCCCAGTGGGCCTCACGTCCCACAGAAACCGCTGTGCAAAAGTCGAGAAACAGATACAGAAAGTGACTGGCCTAAGGCTTGTCACTTGAATGTGAGTGGCTGAATGAGTGGCGGATGGTTGGAAATGAAATCCAAATCCCCTGACCTCTAATTTCAGAGGGTGCAGTGCCTCCCCAATGCCCGATTTTAGAGTTAAACGTCTTAGCAAGAGCTTTACTGCACTGAAGTCACCCTGAAAAGACATTAGCTTCCATCCGCACAGTCATTGCCCCCTGGTCTCTAATGAGAGTTTGCCCAGTTAAAGTTGCAACATTGGGTTTAACGTGAGAGATCTTGACTTTCAGCCTGTAACTTTTGAAAAGGGTCGATGTACTTAGGGCTTCCTGCTACAAAGTAAGAGTCAAGGACCCTCTTCCGCAAAGAGGAGCTGGCCTTAGTGGGAAATGGAGAATGAGCTCCTTTAAATCACCGCTCTGTCACCAATCATTAAGAAACCTTTCCAAGAACATACATGTATCGTGTCTCCAGGAGGGCTGGGATTTGTGCAAGGTTCTGAGTAACATGCTACCACAGGAAGGTGGAGGTCCTGCTCAGCCCTAGAGACAGACACACACATGCAAACACACACACAGAAACCTTAGACACACAACTGGTAGTGTCGAGCCAAAGACTTAGCAGTATGAGGAGGGCACAGAACCCACCCACGCTCCAAAGAAGGAGAGGCCTTTCCCTGATCCACACGTGCATTCTCCCTCCTTCTCCCGCAAACTTTCTTCCTCCTCAAGCCCACGCATTATTACATAGAATACGATTAGGCAGCGCTCTCAGGTTACAGAATTGTCAACGATGCTCTCGTTAAAACAACAGCACAGTCAAACAGACAGCATGCTAGCATGTGAACTGCGATCAGTTCTTTCAGACACGGCTGATGATGAATGGAGCCACACAAGGAGGACTGCAGCTATGCTGTGCCCCGAGCCGAACTGGGAGAATGGCTACCTACCAAAGTGCTGCACACTCTCATTTCACCCTCAGAGGCAGAAAAGAGGACTGCAAAGGACTCACGGGTCTCCCATGCTCTCCGCAAAGGACTCCCATTCCTCCTGCGGACCAAAGGTAACAACAAAAGCAGCTTTTTATATTTAGAGCACACAACTTTTGGAAAATACACAGCTAAAACTGTCCCCGCTTTAAGTGCTGTACAGCACTTAAAGCGGGGACAGTTTTAGCTGTGTAATTTGAAAAACTTGCCTCTAAGTGCCTAGATGATGAAGTTCGAATGGGGGACCTGTGTCCACTTGCGTTGAGCATTCTTTCAGTGAGAAAGGATTTGGTTACATTTTGACTCTTTAGCACTGATTCTCATTCTTGTCAATCAACTGTGAAATTTCTGTGTTAATTTCTAGCAGAGGTAATAGAGTTAGTCCAAAATCATAGGTGTATATAAGTCCAGGTGGACAAGTATGCCCAGAATCCCAGGCACTGAGCTGAAAAGGGGATCATTTCCGAGTGGGCCTCACGTCCCACAGAAACCGCTGTGCAAAAGTCGAGAAACAGATACAGAAAGTGACTGGCCTAAGGCTTGTCACTTGAATCTGAGTGGCTGAATGTGTGGCGGATGGTTGGAAATGAAATCCAAATCCCCTGACCTCTAATTTCAGAGGGTGCAGTGCCTCCCCCATGCCCGAATTTAGAGTTAAACGTCTTAGCAAGAGCTTCACTGCACTGAAGTCACCCTGAAAAGACATTAGCTTCCATCCGCACAGTCATTGCCCCCTGGTCTCTAATGAGAGTTTGCCCAGTTAAAGTTGCAACATTGGGTTTAACGTGAGAGATCTTGACTTTCAGCCTGTAACTTTTGAAAAGGGTCGATGTACTTAGGGCTTCCTGCTACAAAGTAAGAGTCAAGGACCCTCTTCCGCAAAGAGGAGCTGGCCTTAGTGGGAAATGGAGAATGAGCTCCTTTAAATCACCGCTCTGTCACCAATCATTAAGAAACCTTTTCAAGAACATACATGTATCGTGTCTCCATGAGGGCTGGGATTTGTGCAAGGTTCTGAGTAACATGCTACCACAGGAAGGTGGAGGTCCTGCTCAGCCCTAGAGACAGACACACACATGCAAACACACACACAGAAACCTTAGACACACAACTGGTAGTGTCGAGCCAAAGACTTAGCAGTATGAGGAGGGCACTGAACCCACCCATGCTCCAAAGAAGGAGAGGCCTTTCCCTGATCCACACGTGCATTCTCCCTCCTTCTCCCCCAAACCTGCCTCCTCCTCAAGCCCACGCATTATTACATAGAATACGATTATGCAGCGCTCTCAGGTTACAGAATTGTCAACGATGCTCTCGTTAAAACAACAGCACAGTCAAACAGACAGCATGCTAGCATGTGAAATGCGATCAGTTCTTTCAGACACGGCTCATGATGAATGGAGCCACACAAGGAGGACTGCAGCTATGCTGCGCCCCGAGCCGAACTGGGAGAATGGCTACCTACCAAAGTGCTGCACACTCTCATTTCACCCTCAGAGGCAGAAAAGAGGACTGCAAAGGACTCACGGGTCTCCCATGCTCTCCGCAAAGGACTCCCATTCCTCCTGCGGACCAAAGGTAACAACAAAAGCAGCTTTTTATTTGTAGAGCACACAACTTTTGGAAAATACACGGCTAAAACTGTCCCCGCTTTAAGTGCTGTAAAGCACTTAAAGCGGGGACAGTTTTAGCTGTGTAATTTGAAAAACTTGCCTCTAAGTGCCTAGATGATGAAGTTCGAATGGGGGACCTGTGTCCACTTGCGTTGAGCATTCTTTCAGTGAGAAAGGATTTGGTTACATTTTGACTCTTTAGCACTGATTCTCATTCTTGTCAATCAACTGTGAAATTTCTGTGTTAATTTCTAGCAGAGGTAATAGAGTTAGTCCAAAATCATAGGTGTATATAAGTCCAGGTGGACAAGTAGGCCCAGAATCCCAGGCACTGAGCTGAAAAGGGGATCATTTCCCAGTGGGCCTCACGTCCCACAGAAACCGCTGTGCAAAAGTCGAGAAACAGATACAGAAAGTGACTGGCCTAAGGCTTGTCACTTGAATGTGAGTGGCTGAATGAGTGGCGGATGGTTGGAAATGAAATCCAAATCCCCTGACCTCTAATTTGAGAGGGTGCAGTGACTCCCCCATGCCCGATTTTAGAGTTAAACGTCTTAGCAAGAGCTTCACTGCACTGAAGTCACCCTGAAAAGACATTAGCTTCCATCCGCACAGTCATTGCCCCCTGGTCTCTAATGAGAGTTTGCCCAGTTAAAGTTGCAACATTGGGTTTAACGTGAGAGATCTTGACTTTCAGCCTGTAACTTTTGAAAAGGGTCGATGTACTTAGGGCTTCCTGCTACAAAGTAAGAGTCAAGGACCCTCTTCCGCAAAGAGGAGCTGGCCTTAGTGGGAAATGGAGAATGAGCGGTGATTTAAAGTTAAACGTCTTAGCAAGAGCTTCACTGCACTGAAGTCACCCTGAAAAGACATTAGCTTCCAAACCTTTCCAAGAACATACATGTATCGTGTCTCCAGGAGGGCTGGGATTTGTGCAAGGTTCTGAGTAACATGCTACCACAGGAAGGTGGAGGTCCTGCTCAGCCCTAGAGACAGACACACACATGCAAACACACACACAGAAACCTTAGACACACAACTGGTAGTGTCGAGCCAAAGACTTAGCAGTATGAGGAGGGCACTGAACCCACCCACGCTCCAAAGAAGGAGAGGCCTTTCCCTGATCCACACGTGCATTCTCCCTCCTTCTCCCCCAAACCTGCCTCCTCCTCAAGCCCACGCATTATTACATAGAATACGATTAGGCAGCGCTCTCAGGTTACAGAATTGTCAACGATGCTCTCGTTAAAACAACAGCACAGTCAAACAGACAGCATGCTAGCATGTGAAATGCGATCAGTTCTTTCAGACACGGCTCATGATGAATGGAGCCACACAAGGAGGACTGCAGCTATGCTGCGCCCCGAGGCGAACTGGGAGAATGGCTACCTACCAAAGTGCTGCACACTCTCATTTCACCCTCAGAGGCAGAAAAGAGGACTGCAAAGGACTCACGGGTCTCCCATGCTCTCCGCAAAGGACTCCCATTCCTCCTGCGGACCAAAGGTAACAACAAAAGCAGCTTTTTATTTGTAGAGCACACAACTTTTGGAAAATACACAGCTAAAACTGTCCCCGCTTTAAGTGCTTTACAGCACTTAAAGCGGGGACAGTTTTAGCTGTGTAATTTGAAAAACTTGCCTCTAAGTGCCTAGATGATGAAGTTCGAATGGGGGACCTGTGTCCACTTGCGTTGAGCATTCTTTCAGTGAGAAAGGATTTGGTTACATTTTGACTCTTTAGCACTGATTCTCATTCTTGTCAATCAACTGTGAAATTTCTGTGTTAATTTCTAGCAGAGGTAATAGAGTTAGTCCAAAATCATAGGTGTATATAAGTCCAGGTGGACAAGTAGGCCCAGAATCCCAGGCACTGAGCTGAAAAGGGGATCATTTCCCAGTGGGCTTCACGTCCCAGAGAAACCGCTGTGCAAAAGTCGAGAAACAGATACAGAAAGTGACTGGCCTAAGGCTTGTCACTTGAATCTGAGTGGCTGAATGTGTGGCGGATGGTTGGAAATGAAATCCAAATCCCCTGACCTCTAATTTCAGAGGGTGCAGTGCCTCCCCCATGCCCGAATTTAGAGTTAAACGTCTTAGCAAGAGCTTCACTGCACTGAAGTCACCCTGAAAAGACATTAGCTTCCATCCGCACAGTCATTGCCCCCTGGTCTCTAATGAGAGTTTGCCCAGTTAAAGTTGCAACATTGGGTTTAACGTGAGAGATCTTGACTTTCAGCCTGTAACTTTTGAAAAGGGTCGATGTACTTAGGGCTTCCTGCTACAAAGTAAGAGTCAAGGACCCTCTTCCGCAAAGAGGAGCTGGCCTTAGTGGGAAATGGAGAATGAGCTCCTTTAAATCACCGCTCTGTCACCAATCATTAAGAAACCTTTCCAAGAACATACATGTATCGTGTCTCCAGGAGGGCTGGGACTTGTGCAAGGTTCTGAGTAACATGCTACCACAGGAAGGTGGAGGTCCTGCTCAGCCCTAGAGACAGACACACACATGCAAACACACACACAGAAACCTTAGACACACAACTGGTAGTGTCGAGCCAAAGACTTAGCAGTATGAGGAGGGCACTGAACCCACCCACGCTCCAAAGAAGGAGAGGCCTTTCCCTGATCCACACGTGCATTCTCCCTCCTTCTCCCCCAAACCTGCCTCCTCCTCAAGCCCACGCATTATTACATAGAATACGATTAGGCAGCGCTCTCAGGTTACAGAATTGTCAACGATGCTCTCGTTAAAACAACAGCACAGTCAAACAGACAGCATGCTAGCATGTGAAATGCGATCAGTTCTTTCAGACACGGCTCATGATGAATGGAGCCACACAAGGAGGACTACAGCTATGCTGCGCCCCGAGCCGAACTGGGAGAATGGCTACCTACCAAAGTGCTGCACTCTCTCATTTCACCCTCAGAGGCAGAAAAGAGGACTGCAAAGGACTCACGGGTCTCCCATGCTCTCCGCAAAGGACTCCCATTCCTCCTGCGGACCAAAGGTAACAACAAAAGCAGCTTTTTATTTGTAGAGCACACAACTTTTGGAAAATACACAGCTAAAACTGTCCCCGCTTTAAGTGCTTTACAGCACTTAAAGCGGGGACAGTTTTAGCTGTGTAATTTGAAAAACTTGCCTCTAAGTGCCTAGATGATGAAGTTCGAATGGGGGACCTGTGTCCACTTGCGTTGAGCATTCTTTCAGTGAGAAAGGATTTGGTTACATTTTGACTCTTTAGCACTGATTCTCATTCTTGTCAATCAACTGTGAAATTTCTGTGTTAATTTCTAGCAGAGGTAATAGAGTTAGTCCAAAATCATAGGTGTATATAAGTCCAGGTGGACAAGTATGCCCAGAATCCCAGGCACTGAGCTGAAAAGGGGATCATTTCCCAGTGGGCCTCACGTCCCACAGAAACCGCTGTGCAAAAGTCGAGAAACAGATACAGAAAGTGACTGGCCTAAGGCTTGTCACTTGAATGTGAGTGGCTGAATGAGTGGCGGATGGTTGGAAATGAAATCCAAATCCCCTGACCTCTAATTTCAGAGAGTGCAGTGCCTCCCCCATGCCCGATTTTAGAGTTAAACGTCTTAGCAAGAGCTTCACTGCACTGAAGTCACCCTGAAAAGACATTAGCTTCCATCCGCACAGTCATTGCCCCCTGGTCTCTAATGAGAGTTTGCCCAGTTAAAGTTGCAACATTGGGTTTAACGTGAGAGATCTTGACTTTCAGCCTGTAACTTTTGAAAAGGGTCGATGTACTTAGGGCTTCCTGCTACAAAGTAAGAGTCAAGGACCCTCTTCCGCAAAGAGGAGCTGGCCTTAGTGGGAAATGGAGAATGAGCTCCTTTAAATCACCGCTCTGTCACCAATCATTAAGAAACCTTTCCAAGAACATACATGTATCGTGTCTCCAGGAGGGCTGGGATTTGTGCAAGGTTCTGAGTAACATGCTACCACAGGAAGGTGGAGGTCCTGCTCAGCCCTAGAGACAGACACACACATGCAAACACACACACAGAAACCTTAGACACACAACTGGTAGTGTCGAGCCAAAGACTTAGCAGTATGAGGAGGGCACTGAACCCACCCATGCTCCAAAGAAGGAGAGGCCTTTCCCTGATCCACACGTGCATTCTCCCTCCTTCTCCCCCAAACCTGCCTCCTCCTCAAGCCCACGCATTATTACATAGAATACGATTAGGCAGCGCTCTCAGGTTACAGAATTGTCAACGATGCTCTCGTTAAAACAACAGCACAGTCAAACAGACAGCATGCTAGCATGTGAAATGCGATCAGTTCTTTCAGACACGGCTCATGATGAATGGAGCCACACAAGGAGGACTGCAGCTATGCTGCGCCCCGAGCCGAACTGGGAGAATGGCTACCTACCAAAGTGCTGCACACTCTCATTTCACCCTCAGAGGCAGAAAAGAGGACTGCAAAGGACTCACGGGTCTCCCATGCTCTCCGCAAAGGACTCCCATTCCTCCTGCGGACCAAAGGTAACAACAAAAGCAGCTTTTTATTTGTAGAGCACACAACTTTTGGAAAATACACAGCTAAAACTGTCCCCGCTTTAAGTGCTTTACAGCACTTAAAGCGGGGACAGTTTTAGCTGTGTAATTTGAAAAACTTGCCTCTAAGTGCCTAGATGATGAAGTTCGAATGGGGGACCTGTGTCCACTTGCGTTGAGCATTCTTTCAGTGAGAAAGGATTTGGTTACATTTTGACTCTTTAGCACTGATTCTCATTCTTGTCAATCAACTGTGAAATTTCTGTGTTAATTTCTAGCAGAGGTAATAGAGTTAGTCCAAAATCATAGGTGTATATAAGTCCAGGTGGACAAGTAGGCCCAGAATCCCAGGCACTGAGCTGAAAAGGGGATCATTTCCCAGTGGGCCTCACGTCCCACAGAAACCGCTGTGCAAAAGTCGAGAAACAGATACAGAAAGTGACTGGCCTAAGGCTTGTCACTTGAATGTGAGTGGCTGAATGAGTGGCGGATGGTTGGAAATGAAATCCAAATCCCCTGACCTCTAATTTCAGAGGGTGCAGTGCCTCCCCCATGCCCGAATTTAGAGTTAAACGTCTTAGCAAGAGCTTCACTGCACTGAAGTCACCCTGAAAAGACATTAGCTTCCATCCGCACAGTCATTGCCCCCTGGTCTCTAATGAGAGTTTGCCCAGTTAAAGTTGCAACATTGGGTTTAACGTGAGAGATCTTGACTTTCAGCCTGTAACTTTTGAAAAGGGTCGATGTACTTAGGGCTTCCTGCTACAAAGTAAGAGTCAAGGACCCTCTTCCGCAAAGAGGAGCTGGCCTTAGTGGGAAATGGAGAATGAGCTCCTTTAAATCACCGCTCTGTTCACCAATCATTAAGAAACCTTTCCAAGAACATACATGTATCGTGTCTCCAGGAGGGCTGGGATTTGTGCAAGGTTCTGAGTAACATGCTACCACAGGAAGGTGGAGGTCCTGCTCAGCCCTAGAGACAGACACACACATGCAAACACACACACAGAAACCTTAGACACACAACTGGTAGTGTCGAGCCAAAGACTTAGCAGTATGAGGAGGGCACTGAACCCACCCACGCTCCAAAGAAGGAGAGGCCTTTCCCTGATCCACACGTGCATTCTCCCTCCTTCTCCCCCAAACCTGCCTCCTCCTCAAGCCCACGCATTATTACATAGAATACGAATAGGCAGCGCTCTCAGGTTACAGAATTGTCAACGATGCTCTCGTTAAAACAACAGCACAGTCAAACAGACAGCATGCTAGCATGTGAAATGCGATCAGTTCTTTCAGACACGGCTCATGATGAATGGAGCCACACAAGGAGGACTGCAGCTATGCTGCGCCCCGAGCCGAACTGGGAGAATGGCTACCTACCAAAGTGCTGCACTCTCTCATTTCACCCTCAGAGGCAGAAAAGAGGACTGCAAAGGACTCACGGGTCTCCCATGCTCTCCGCAAAGGACTCCCATTCCTCCTGCGGACCAAAGGTAACAACAAAAGCAGCTTTTTATTTGTAGAGCACACAACTTTTGGAAAATACACAGCTAAAACTGTCCCCGCTTTAAGTGCTTTACAGCACTTAAAGCGGGGACAGTTTTAGCTGTGTAATTTGAAAAACTTGCCTCTAAGTGCCTAGATGATGAAGTTCGAATGGGGGACCTGTGTCCACTTGCGTTGAGCATTCTTTCAGTGAGAAAGGATTTGGTTACATTTTGACTCTTTAGCACTGATTCTCATTCTTGTCAATCAACTGTGAAATTTCTGTGTTAATTTCTAGCAGAGGTAATAGAGTTAGTCCAAAATCATAGGTGTATATAAGTCCAGGTGGACAAGTAGGCCCAGAATCCCAGGCACTGAGCTGAAAAGGGGATGATTTCCCAGTGGGCCTCACGTCCCACAGAAACCGCTGTGCAAAAGTCGAGAAACAGATACAGAAAGTGACTGGCCTAAGGCTTGTCACTTGAATGTGAGTGGCTGAATGAGTGGCGGATGGTTGGAAATGACATCCAAATCCCCTGACCTCTAATTTCAGAGGGTGCAGTGCCTCCCCCATGCCCGATTTTAGAGTTAAACGTCTTAGCAAGAGCTTCACTGCACTGAAGTCACCCTGAAAAGACATTAGCTTCCATCCGCACAGTCATTGCCCCCTGGTCTCTAATGAGAGTTTGCCCAGTTAAAGTTGCAACATTGGGTTTAACGTGAGAGATCTTGACTTTCAGCCTGTAACTTTTGAAAAGGGTCGATGTACTTAGGGCTTCCTGCTACAAAGTAAGAGTCAAGGACCCTCTTCCGCAAAGAGGAGCTGGCCTTAGTGGGAAATGGAGAATGAGCTCCTTTAAATCACCGCTCTGTCACCAATCATTAAGAAACCTTTCCAAGAACATACATGTATCGTGTCTCCAGGAGGGCTGGGATTTGTGCAAGGTTCTGAGTAACATGCTACCACAGGAAGGTGGAGGTCCTGCTCAGCCCTAGAGACAGACACACACATGCAAACACACACACAGAAACCTTAGACACACAACTGGTAGTGTCGAGCCAAAGACTTAGCAGTATGAGGAGGGCACTGAACCCACCCATGCTCCAAAGAAGGAGAGGCCTTTCCCTGATCCACACGTGCATTCTCCCTCCTTCTCCCCCAAACCTGCCTCCTCCTCAAGCCCACGCATTATTACATAGAATACGATTAGGCAGCGCTCTCAGGTTACAGAATTGTCAACGATGCTCTCGTTAAAACAACAGCACAGTCAAACAGACAGCATGCTAGCATGTGAAATGCGATCAGTTCTTTCAGACACGGCTCATGATGAATGGAGCCACACAAGGAGGACTGCAGCTATGCTGCGCCCCGAGCCGAACTGGGAGAATGGCTACCTACCAAAGTGCTGCACACTCTCATTTCACCCTCAGAGGCAGAAAAGAGGACTGCAAAGGACTCACGGGTCTCCCATGCTCTCCGCAAAGGACTCCCATTCCTCCTGCGGACCAAAGGTAACAACAAAAGCAGCTTTTTATTTGTAGAGCACACAACTTTTGGAAAATACACAGCTAAAACTGTCCCCGCTTTAAGTGCTTTACAGCACTTAAAGCGGGGACAGTTTTAGCTGTGTAATTTGAAAAACTTGCCTCTAAGTGCCTAGATGATGAAGTTCGAATGGGGGACCTGTGTCCACTTGCGTTGAGCATTCTTTCAGTGAGAAAGGATTTGGTTACATTTTGACTCTTTAGCACTGATTCTCATTCTTGTCAATCAACTGTGAAATTTCTGTGTTAATTTCTAGCAGAGGTAATAGAGTTAGTCCAAAATCATAGGTGTATATAAGTCCAGGTGGACAAGTAGGCCCAGAATCCCAGGCACTGAGCTGAAAAGGGGATCATTTCCCAGTGGGCCTCACGTCCCACAGAAACCGCTGTGCAAAAGTCGAGAAACAGATACAGAAAGTGACTGGCCTAAGGCTTGTCACTTGAATGTGAGTGGCTGAATGAGTGGCGGATGGTTGGAAATGAAATCCAAATCCCCTGACCTCTAATTTCAGAGGGTGCAGTGCCTCCCCCATGCCCGATTTTAGAGTTAAACGTCTTAGCAAGAGCTTCACTGCACTGAAGTCACCCTGAAAAGACATTAGCTTCCATCCGCACAGTCATTGCCCCCTGGTCTCTAATGAGAGTTTGCCCAGTTAAAGTTGCAACATTGGGTTTAACGTGAGAGATCTTGACTTTCAGCCTGTAACTTTTGAAAAGGGTCGATGTACTTAGGGCTTCCTGCTACAAAGTAAGAGTCAAGGACCCTCTTCCGCAAAGAGGAGCTGGCCTTAGTGGGAAATGGAGAATGAGCTCTTTTAAATCACCGCTCTGTCACCAATCATTAAGAAACCTTTCCAAGAACATACATGTATCGTGTCTCCAGGAGGGCTGGGACTTGTGCAAGGTTCTGAGTAACATGCTACCACAGGAAGGTGGAGGTCCTGCTCAGCCCTAGAGACAGACACACACATGCAAACACACACACAGAAACCTTAGACACACAACTGGTAGTGTCGAGCCAAAGACTTAGCAGTATGAGGAGGGCACTGAACCCACCCATGCTCCAAAGAAGGAGAGGCCTTTCCCTGATCCACACGTGCATTCTCCCTCCTTCTCCCCCAAACCTGCCTCCTCCTCAAGCCCACGCATTATTACATAGAATACGATTAGGCAGCGCTCTCAGGTTACAGAATTGTCAACGATGCTCTCGTTAAAACAACAGCACAGTCAAACAGACAGCATGCTAGCATGTGAAATGCGATCAGTTCTTTCAGACACGGCTCATGATGAATGGAGCCGCACAAGGAGGACTGCAGCTATGCTGCGCCCCGAGCCGAACTGGGAGAATGGCTACCTACCAAAGTGCTGCACACTCTCATTTCACCCTCAGAGGCAGAAAAGAGGACTGCAAAGGACTCACGGGTCTCCCATGCTCTCCGCAAAGGACTCCCATTCCTCCTGCGGACCAAAGGTAACAACAAAAGCAGCTTTTTATTTGTAGAGCACACAACTTTTGGAAAATACACAGCTAAAACTGTCCCCGCTTTAAGTGCTTTACAGCACTTAAAGCGGGGACAGTTTTAGCTGTGTAATTTGAAAAACTTGCCTCTAAGTGCCTAGATGATGAAGTTCGAATGGGGGACCTGTGTCCACTTGCGTTGAGCATTCTTTCAGTGAGAAAGGATTTGGTTACATTTTGACTCTTTAGCACTGATTCTCATTCTTGTCAATCAACTGTGAAATTTCTGTGTTAATTTCTAGCAGAGGTAATAGAGTTAGTCCAAAATCATAGGTGTATATAAGTCCAGGTGGACAAGTAGGCCCAGAATCCCAGGCACTGAGCTGAAAAGGGGATCATTTCCCAGTGGGCCTCACGTCCCACAGAAACCGCTGTGCAAAAGTCGAGAAACAGATACAGAAAGTGACTGGCCTAAGGCTTGTCACTTGAATGTGAGTGGCTGAATGAGTGGCGGATGGTTGGAAATGAAATCCAAATCCCCTGACCTCTAATTTCAGAGGGTGCAGTGCCTCCCCCATGCCCGATTTTAGAGTTAAACGTCTTAGCAAGAGCTTCACTGCACTGAAGTCACCCTGAAAAGACATTAGCTTCCATCCGCACAGTCATTGCCCCCTGGTCTCTAATGAGAGTTTGCCCAGTTAAAGTTGCAACATTGGGTTTAACGTGAGAGATCTTGACTTTCAGCCTGTAACTTTTGAAAAGGGTCGATGTACTTAGGGCTTCCTGCTACAAAGTAGGAGTCAAGGACCCTCTTCCGCAAAGAGGAGCTGGCCTTAGTGGGAAATGGAGAATGAGCTCCTTTAAATCACCGCTCTGTCACCAATCATTAAGAAACCTTTCCAAGAACATACATGTATCGTGTCTCCAGGAGGGCTGGGATTTGTGCAAGGTTCTGAGTAACATGCTACCACAGGAAGGTGGAGGTCCTGCTCAGCCCTAGAGACAGACACACACATGCAAACACACACACAGAAACCTTAGACACACAACTGGTAGTGTCGAGCCAAAGACTTAGCAGTATGAGGAGGGCACAGAACCCACCCATGCTCCAAAGAAGGAGAGGCCTTTCCCTGATCCACACGTGCATTCTCCCTCCTTCTCCCCCAAACCTGCCTCCTCCTCAAGCCCACGCATTATTACATAGAATACGATTAGGCAGCGCTCTCAGGTTACAGAATTGTCAACGATGCTCTCGTTAAAACAACAGCACAGTCAAACAGACAGCATGCTAGCATGTGAAATGCGATCAGTTCTTTCAGACACGGCTCATGATGAATGGAGCCGCACAAGGAGGACTGCAGCTATGCTGCGCCCCGAGCCGAACTGGGAGAATGGCTACCTACCAAAGTGCTGCACACTCTCATTTCACCCTCAGAGGCAGAAAAGAGGACTGCAAAGGACTCACGGGTCTCCCATGCTCTCCGCAAAGGACTCCCATTCCTCCTGCGGACCAAAGGTAACAACAAAAGCAGCTTTTTATTTGTAGAGCACACAACTTTTGGAAAATACACAGCTAAAACTGTCCCCGCTTTAAGTGCTTTACAGCACTTAAAGCGGGTACAGTTTTAGCTGTGTAATTTGAAAAACTTGCCTCTAAGTGCATAGATGATGAAGTTCGAATGGGGGACCTGTGTCCACTTGCGTTGAGCATTCTTTCAGTGAGAAAGGATTTGGTTACATTTTGACTCTTTAGCACTGATTCTCATTCTTGTCAATCAACTGTGAAATTTCTGTGTTAATTTCTAGCAGAGGTAATAGAGTTAGTCCAAAATCATAGGTGTATATAAGTCCTGGTGGACAAGTAGGCCCAGAATCCCAGGCACTGAGCTGAAAAGGGGATCATTTCCCAGTGGGCCTCACGTCCCACAGAAACCGCTGTGCAAAAGTCGAGAAACAGATACAGAAAGTGACTGGCCTAAGGCTTGTCACTTGAATGTGAGTGGCTGAATGAGTGGCGGATGGTTGGAAATGAAATCCAAATCCCCTGACCTCTAATTTGAGAGGGTGCAGTGCCTCCCCCATGCCCGATTTTAGAGTTAAACGTCTTAGCAAGAGCTTCACTGCACTGAAGTCACCCTGAAAAGACATTAGCTTCCATCCGCACAGTCATTGCCCCCTGGTCTCTAATGAGAGTTTGCCCAGTTAAAGTTGCAACATTGGGTTTAACGTGAGAGATCTTGACTTTCAGCCTGTAACTTTTGAAAAGGGTCGATGTACTTAGGGCTTCCTGCTACAAAGTAAGAGTCAAGGACCCTCTTCCGCAAAGAGGAGCTGGCCTTAGTGGGAAATGGAGAATGAGCTCCTTTAAATCACCGCTCTGTCACCATTCATTAAGAAACCTTTCCAAGAACATACATGTATCGTGTCTCCAGGAGGGCTGGGATTTGTGCAAGGTTCTGAGTAACATGCTACCACAGGAAGGTGGAGGTCCTGCTCAGCCCTAGAGACAGACACACACATGCAAACACAAACACAGAAACCTTAGACACACAACTGGTAGTGTCGAGCCAAAGACTTAGCAGTATGAGGAGGGCACTGAACCCACCCACGCTCCAAAGAAGGAGAGGCCTTTCCCTGATCCACACGTGCATTCTCCCTCCTTCTCCCCCAAACCTGCCTCCTCCTCAAGCCCACGCATTATTACATAGAATACGATTAGGCAGCGCTCTCAGGTTACAGAATTGTCAACGATGCTCTCGTTAAAACAACAGCACAGTCAAACAGACAGCATGCTAGCATGTGAAATGCGATCAGTTCTTTCAGACACGGCTCATGATGAATGGAGCCACACAAGGAGGACTGCAGCTATGCTGCGCCCCGAGCCGAACTGGGAGAATGGCTACCTACCAAAGTGCTGCACACTCTCATTTCACCCTCAGAGGCAGAAAAGAGGACTGCAAAGGACTCACGGGTCTCCCATGCTCTCCGCAAAGGACTCCCATTCCTCCTGCGGACCAAAGGTAACAACAAAAGCAGCTTTTTATTTGTAGAGCACACAACTTTAAGTGCTTTACAGCACTTAAAGCGGGGACAGTTTTAGCTGTGTAATTTGAAAAACTTGCCTCTAAGTGCCTAGATGATGAAGTTCAAATGGGGGACCTGTGTCCACTTGCGTTGAGCATTCTTTCAGTGAGAAAGGATTTGGTTACATTTTGACTCTTTAGCACTGATTCTCATTCTTGTCAATCAACTGTGAAATTTCTGTGTTAATTTCTAGCAGAGGTAATAGAGTTAGTCCAAAATCATAGGTGTATATAAGTCCAGGTGGACAAGTAGGCCCAGAATCCCAGGCACTGAGCTGAAAAGGGGATGATTTCCCAGTGGGCCTCACGTCCCACAGAAACCGCTGTGCAAAAGTCGAGAAACAGATACAGAAAGTGACTGGCCTAAGGCTTGTCACTTGAATCTGAGTGGCTGAATGAGTGGCGGATGGTTGGAAATGACATCCAAATCCCCTGACCTCTAATTTCAGAGGGTGCAGTGCCTCCCCCATGCCCGATTTTAGAGTTAAACGTCTTAGCAAGAGCTTCACTGCACTGAAGTCACCCTGAAAAGACATTAGCTTCCATCCGCACAGTCATTGCCCCCTGGTCTCTAATGAGAGTTTGCCCAGTTAAAGTTGCAACATTGGGTTTAACGTGAGAGATCTTGACTTTCAGCCTGTAACTTTTGAAAAGGGTCGATGTACTTAGGGCTTCCTGCTACAAAGTAGGAGTCAAGGACCCTCTTCCGCAAAGAGGAGCTGGCCTTAGTGGGAAATGGAGAATGAGCTCCTTTAAATCACCGCTCTGTCACCAATCATTAAGAAACCTTTCCAAGAACATACATGTATCGTGTCTCCAGGAGGGCTGGGATTTGTGCAAGGTTCTGAGTAACATGCTACCACAGGAAGGTGGAGGTCCTGCTCAGCCCTAGAGACAGACACACACATGCAAACACACACACAGAAACCTTAGACACACAACTGGTAGTGTCGAGCCAAAGACTTAGCAGTATGAGGAGGGCACAGAACCCATCCATGCTCCAAAGAAGGAGAGGCCTTTCCCTGATCCACACGTGCATTCTCCCTCCTTCTCCCCCAAACCTGCCTCCTCCTCAAGCCCACGCATTATTACATAGAATACGATTAGGCAGCGCTCTCAGGTTACAGAATTGTCAACGATGCTCTCGTTAAAACAACAGCACAGTCAAACAGACAGCATGCTAGCATGTGAAATGCGATCAGTTCTTTCAGACACGGCTCATGATGAATGGAGCCGCACAAGGAGGACTGCAGCTATGCTGCGCCCCGAGCCGAACTGGGAGAATGGCTACCTACCAAAGTGCTGCACACTCTCATTTCACCCTCAGAGGCAGAAAAGAGGACTGCAAAGGACTCGCGGGTCTCCCATGCTCTCCGCAAAGGACTCCCATTCCTCCTGCGGACAAAAGGTAACAACAAAAGCAGCTTTTTATTTGTAGAGCACACAACTTTTGGAAAATACACAGCTAAAACTGTCCCCGCTTTAAGTGCTTTACAGCACTTAAAGCGGGGACAGTTTTAGCTGTGTAATTTGAAAAACTTGCCTCTAAGTGCCTAGATGATGAAGTTCGAATGGGGGACCTGTGTCCACTTGCGTTGAGCATTCTTTCAGTGAGAAAGGATTTGGTTACATTTTGACTCTTTAGCACTGATTCTCATTCTTGTCAATCAACTGTGAAATTTCTGTGTTAATTTCTAGCAGAGGTAATAGAGTTAGTCCAAAATCATAGGTGTATATAAGTCCAGGTGGACAAGTAGGCCCAGAATCCCAGGCACTGAGCTGAAAAGGGGATCATTTCCCAGTGGGCCTCACGTCCCACAGAAACCGCTGTGCAAAAGTCGAGAAACAGATACAGAAAGTGACTGGCCTAAGGCTTGTCACTTGAATCTGAGTGGCTGAATGAGTGGCGGATGGTTGGAAATGACATCCAAATCCCCTGACCTCTAATTTCAGAGGGTGCAGTGCCTCCCCCATGCCCGATTTTAGAGTTAAACGTCTTAGCAAGAGCTTCACTGCACTGAAGTCACCCTGAAAAGACATTAGCTTCCATCCGCACAGTCATTGCCCCCTGGTCTCTAATGAGAGTTTGCCCAGTTAAAGTTGCAACATTGGGTTTAACGTGAGAGATCTTGACTTTCAGCCTGTAACTTTTGAAAAGGGTCGATGTACTTAGGGCTTCCTGCTACAAAGTAAGAGTCAAGGACCCTCTTCCGCAAAGAGGAGCTGGCCTTAGTGGGAAATGGAGAATGAGCTCCTTTAAATCACCGCTCTGTCACCAATCATTAAGAAACCTTTCCAAGAACATACATGTATCGTGTCCCAGGAGGGCTGGGATTTGTGCAAGGTTCTGAGTAACATGCTACCACAGGAAGGTGGAGGTCCTGCTCAGCCCTAGAGACAGACACACACATGCAAACACACACACAGAAACCTTAGACACACAACTGGTAGTGTCGAGCCAAAGACTTAGCAGTATGAGGAGGGCACTGAACCCACCCATGCTCCAAAGAAGGAGAGGCCTTTCCCTGATCCACACGTGCATTCTCCCTCCTTCTCCCCCAAACCTGCCTCCTCCTCAAGCCCACGCATTATTACATAGAATACGATTAGGCAGCGCTCTCAGGTTACAGAATTGTCAACGATGCTCTCGTTAAAACAACAGCACAGTCAAACAGACAGCATGCTAGCATGTGAAATGCGATCAGTTCTTTCAGACACGGCTCATGATGAATGGAGCCGCACAAGGAGGACTGCAGCTATGCTGCGCCCCGAGCCGAACTGGGAGAATGGCTACCTACCAAAGTGCTGCACACTCTCATTTCACCCTCAGAGGCAGAAAAGAGGACTGCAAAGGACTCGCGGGTCTCCCATGCTCTCCGCAAAGGACTCCCATTCCTCCTGCGGACCAAAGGTAACAACAAAAGCAGCTTTTTATTTGTAGAGCACACAACTTTTGGAAAATACACAGCTAAAACTGTCCCCGCTTTAAGTGCTTTACAGCACTTAAAGCGGGGACAGTTTTAGCTGTGTAATTTGAAAAACTTGCCTCTAAGTGCCTAGATGATGAAGTTCGAATGGGGGACCTGTGTCCACTTGCGTTGAGCATTCTTTCAGTGAGAAAGGATTTGGTTACATTTTGACTCTTTAGCACTGATTCTCATTCTTGTCAATCAACTGTGAAATTTCTGTGTTAATTTCTAGCAGAGGTAATAGAGTTAGTCCAAAATCATAGGTGTATATAAGTCCTGGTGGACAAGTAGGCCCAGAATCCCAGGCACTGAGCTGAAAAGGGGATCATTTCCCAGTGGGCCTCACGTCCCACAGAAACCGCTGTGCAAAAGTCGAGAAACAGATACAGAAAGTGACTGGCCTAAGGCTTGTCACTTGAATGTGAGTGGCTGAATGAGTGGCGGATGGTTGGAAATGAAATCCAAATCCCCTGACCTCTAATTTCAGAGGGTGCAGTGCCTCCCCCATGCCCGATTTTAGAGTTAAACGTCTTAGCAAGAGCTTCACTGCACTGAAGTCACCCTGAAAAGACATTAGCTTCCATCCGCACAGTCATTGCCCCCTGGTCTCTAATGAGAGTTTGCCCAGTTAAAGTTGCAACATTGGGTTTAACGTGAGAGATCTTGACTTTCAGCCTGTAACTTTTGAAAAGGGTCGATGTACTTAGGGCTTCCTGCTACAAAGTAAGAGTCAAGGACCCTCTTCCGCAAAGAGGAGCTGGCCTTAGTGGGAAATGGAGAATGAGCTCCTTTAAATCACCGCTCTGTCACCATTCATTAAGAAACCTTTCCAAGAACATACATGTATCGTGTCTCCAGGAGGGCTGGGATTTGTGCAAGGTTCTGAGTAACATGCTACCACAGGAAGGTGGAGGTCCTGCTCAGCCCTAGAGACAGACACACACATGCAAACACACACACAGAAAACTTAGACACACAACTGGTAGTGTCGAGCCAAAGACTTAGCAGTATGAGGAGGGCACTGAACCCACCCACGCTCCAAAGAAGGAGAGGCCTTTCCCTGATCCACACGTGCATTCTCCCTCCTTCTCCCCCAAACCTGCCTCCTCCTCAAGCCCACGCATTATTACATAGAATAGGATTAGGCAGCGCTCTCAGGTTACAGAATTGTCAACGATGCTCTCGTTAAAACAACAGCACAGTCAAACAGACAGCATGCTAGCATGTGAAATGCGATCAGTTCTTTCAGACACGGCTCATGATGAATGGAGCCACACAAGGAGGACTGCAGCTATGCTGCGCCCCGAGCCGAACTGGGAGAATGGCTACCTACCAAAGTGCTGCACACTCTCATTTCACCCTCAGAGGCAGAAAAGAGGACTGCAAAGGACTCACGGGTCTCCCATGCTCTCCGCAAAGGACTCCCATTCCTCCTGCGGACCAAAGGTAACAACAAAAGCAGCTTTTTATTTGTAGAGCACACAACTTTTGGAAAATACACAGCTAAAACTGTCCCCGCTTTAAGTGCTTTACAGCACTTAAAGCGGGGACAGTTTTAGCTGTGTAATTTGAAAAACTTGCCTCTAAGTGCATAGATGATGAAGTTCGAATGGGGGACCTGTGTCCACTTGCGTTGAGCATTCTTTCAGTGAGAAAGGATTTGGTTACATTTTGACTCTTTAGCACTGATTCTCATTCTTGTCAATCAACTGTGAAATTTCTGTGTTAATTTCTAGCAGAGGTAATAGAGTTAGTCCAAAATCATAGGTGTATATAAGTCCAGGTGGACAAGTAGGCCCAGAATCCCAGGCACTGAGCTGAAAAGGGGATCATTTCCCAGTGGGCCTCACGTCCCACAGAAACCGCTGTGCTAAAGTCGAGAAACAGATACAGAAAGTGACTGGCCTAAGGCTTGTCACTTGAATGTGAGTGGCTGAATGAGTGGCGGATGGTTGGAAATGACATCCAAATCCCCTGACCTCTAATTTCAGAGGGTGCAGTGCCTCCCCCATGCCCGATTTTAGAGTTAAACGTCTTAGCAAGAGCTTCACTGCACTGAAGTCACCCTGAAAAGACATTAGCTTCCATCCGCACAGTCATTGCCCCCTGGTCTCTAATGAGAGTTTGCCCAGTTAAAGTTGCAACATTGGGTTTAACGTGAGAGATCTTGACTTTCAGCCTGTAACTTTTGAAAAGGGTCGATGTACTTAGGGCTTCCTGCTACAAAGTAGGAGTCAAGGACCCTCTTCCGCAAAGAGGAGCTGGCCTTAGTGGGAAATGGAGAATGAGCTCCTTTAAATCACCGCTCTGTCACCAATCATTAAGAAACCTTTCCAAGAACATACATGTATCGTGTCTCCAGGAGGGCTGGGATTTGTGCAAGGTTCTGAGTAACATGCTACCACAGGAAGGTGGAGGTCCTGCTCAGCCCTAGAGACAGACACACACATGCAAACACACACACAGAAACCTTAGACACACAACTGGTAGTGTCGAGCCAAAGACTTAGCAGTATGAGGAGGGCACAGAACCCACCCATGCTCCAAAGAAGGAGAGGCATTTCCCTGATCCACACGTGCATTCTCCCTCCTTCTCCCCCAAACCTGCCTCCTCCTCAAGCCCACGCATTATTACATAGAATACTATTAGGCAGCGCTCTCAGGTTACAGAATTGTCAACGATGCTCTCGTTAAAACAACAGCACAGTCAAACAGACAGCATGCTAGCATGTGAAATGCGATCAGTTCTTTCAGACACGGCTCATGATGAATGGAGCCGCACAAGGAGGACTGCAGCTATGCTGCGCCCCGAGCCGAACTGGGAGAATGGCTACCTACCAAAGTGCTGCACACTCTCATTTCACCCTCAGAGGCAGAAAAGAGGACTGCAAAGGACTCACGGGTCTCCCATGCTCTCCGCAAAGGACTCCCATTCCTCCTGCGGACCAAAGGTAACAACAAAAGCAGCTTTTTATTTGTAGAGCACACAACTTTTGGAAAATACACAGCTAAAACTGTCCCCGCTTTAAGTGCTTTACAGCACTTAAAGCGGGGACAGTTTTAGCTGTGTAATTTGAAAAACTTGCCTCTAAGTGCATAGATGATGAAGTTCGAATGGGGGACCTGTGTCCACTTGCGTTGAGCATTCTTTCAGTGAGAAAGGATTTGGTTACATTTTGACTCTTTAGCACTGATTCTCATTCTTGTCAATCAACTGTGAAATTTCTGTGTTAATTTCTAGCAGAGGTAATAGAGTTAGTCCAAAATCATAGGTGTATATAAGTCCAGGTGGACAAGTATGCCCAGAATCCCAGGCACGGAGCTGAAAAGGGGATCATTTCCCAGTGGGCCTCACGTCCCACAGAAACCGCTGTGCAAAAGTCGAGAAACAGATACAGAAAGTGACTGGCCTAAGGCTTGTCACTTGAATCTGAGTGGCTGAATGAGTGGCGGATGGTTGGAAATGACATCCAAATCCCCTGACCTCTAATTTCAGAGGGTGCAGTGCCTCCCCCATGCCCGATTTTAGAGTTAAACGTCTTAGCAAGAGCTTCACTGCACTGAAGTCACCCTGAAAAGACATTAGCTTCCATCCGCACAGTCATTGCCCCCTGGTCTCTAATGAGAGTTTGCCCAGTTAAAGTTGCAACATTGGGTTTAACGTGAGAGATCTTGACTTTCAGCCTGTAACTTTTGAAAAGGGTCGATGTACTTAGGGCTTCCTGCTACAAAGTAAGAGTCAAGGACCCTCTTCCGCAAAGAGGAGCTGGCCTTAGTGGGAAATGGAGAATGAGCTCCTTTAAATCACCGCTCTGTCACCAATCATTAAGAAACCTTTCCAAGAACATACATGTATCGTGTCTCCAGGAGGGCTGGGATTTGTGCAAGGTTCTGAGTAACATGCTACCTCAGGAAGGTGGAGGTCCTGCTCAGCCCTAGAGACAGACACACACATGCAAACACACACACAGAAACCTTAGACACACAACTGGTAGTGTCGAGTCAAAGACTTAGCAGTATGAGGAGGGCACTGAACCCACCCACGCTCCAAAGAAGGAGAGGCCTTTCCCTGATCCACACGTGCATTCTCCCTCCTTCTCCCCCAAACCTGCCTCCTCCTCAAGCCCACGCATTATTACATAGAATACGATTAGGCAGCGCTCTCAGGTTACAGAATTGTCAACGATGCTCTCGTTAAAACAACAGCACAGTCAAACAGACAGCATGCTAGCATGTGAAATGCGATCAGTTCTTTCAGACACGGCTCATGATGAATGGAGTCACACAAGGAGGATTGCAGCTATGCTGCGCCCCGAGCCGAACTGGGAGAATGGCTACCTACCAAAGTGCTGCACACTCTCATTTCACCCTCAGAGGCAGAAAAGAGGACTGCAAAGGACTCACGGGTCTCCCATGCTCTCCGCAAAGGACTCCCATTCCTCCTGCGGACCAAAGGTAACAACAAAAGCAGCTTTTTATTTGTAGAGCACACAACTTTTGGAAAATACACAGCTAAAACTGTCCCCGCTTTAAGTGCTTTACAGCACTTAAAGCGGGGACAGTTTTAGCTGTGTAATTTGAAAAACTTGCCTCTAAGTGCCTAGATGATGAAGTTCGAATGGGGGACCTGTGTCCACTTGCGTTGAGCATTCTTTCAGTGAGAAAGGATTTGGTTACATTTTGACTCTTTAGCACTGATTCTCATTCTTGTCAATCAACTGTGAAATTTCTGTGTTAATTTCTAGCAGAGGTAATAGAGTTAGTCCAAAATCATAGGTGTATATAAGTCCAGGTGGACAAGTAGGCCCAGAATCCCAGGCACTGAGCTGAAAAGGGGATCATTTCCCAGTGGGCCTCACGTCCCACAGAAACCGCTGTGCAAAAGTCGAGAAACAGATACAGAAAGTGACTGGCCTAAGGCTTGTCACTTGAATCTGAGTGGCTGAATGAGTGGCGGATGGTTGGAAATGACATCCAAATCCCCTGACCTCTAATTTCAGAGGGTGCAGTGCCTCCCCCATGCCCGATTTTAGAGTTAAACGTCTTAGCAAGAGCTTCACTGCACTGAAGTCACCCTGAAAAGACATTAGCTTCCATCCGCACAGTCATTGCCCCCTGGTCTCTAATGAGAGTTTGCCCAGTTAAAGTTGCAACATTGGGTTTAACGTGAGAGATCTTGACTTTCAGCCTGTAACTTTTGAAAAGGGTCGATGTACTTAGGGCTTCCTGCTACAAAGTAGGAGTCAAGGACCCTCTTCCGCAAAGAGGAGCTGGCCTTAGTGGGAAATGGAGAATGAGCTCCTTTAAATCACCGCTCTGTCACCAATCATTAAGAAACCTTTCCAAGAACATACATGTATCGTGTCTCCAGGAGGGCTGGGATTTGTGCAAGGTTCTGAGTAACATGCTACCACAGGAAGGTGGAGGTCCTGCTCAGCCCTAGAGACAGACACACACATGCAAACACACACACAGAAACCTTAGACACACAACTGGTAGTGTCGAGCCAAAGACTTAGCAGTATGAGGAGGGCACAGAACCCACCCATGCTCCAAAGAAGGAGAGGCATTTCCCTGATCCACACGTGCATTCTCCCTCCTTCTCCCCCAAATCTGCCTCCTCCTCAAGCCCACGCATTATTACATAGAATACGATTAGGCAGCGCTCTCAGGTTACAGAATTGTCAACGATGCTCTCGTTAAAACAACAGCACAGTCAAACAGACAGCATGCTAGCATGTGAAATGCGATCAGTTCTTTCAGACACGGCTCATGATGAATGGAGCCGCACAAGGAGGACTGCAGCTATGCTGCGCCCCGAGCCGAACTGGGAGAATGGCTACCTACCAAAGTGCTGCACACTCTCATTTCACCCTCAGAGGCAGAAAAGAGGACTGCAAAGGACTCACGGGTCTCCCATGCTCTCCGCAAAGGACTCCCATTCCTCCTGCGGACCAAAGGTAACAACAAAAGCAGCTTTTTATTTGTAGAGCACACAACTTTTGGAAAATACACAGCTAAAACTGTCCCCGCTTTAAGTGCTTTACAGCACAGACAGTTTTAGCTGTGTAATTTGAAAAACTTGCCTCTAAGTGCCTAGATGATGAAGTTCGAATGGGGGACCTGTGTCCACTTGCGTTGAGCATTCTTTCAGTGAGAAAGGATTTGGTTACATTTTGACTCTTTAGCACTGATTCTCATTCTTGTCAATCAACTGTGAAATTTCTGTGTTAATTTCTAGCAGAGGTAATAGAGTTAGTCCAAAATCATAGGTGTATATAAGTCCAGGTGGACAAGTATGCCCAGAATCCCAGGCACTGAGCTGAAAAGGGGATCATTTCCCAGTGTGCCTCACGTCCCACAGAAACTGCTGTGCAAAAGCCGAGAAACAGATACAGAAAGTGACTGGCCTAAGGCTTGTCACTGGAATCTGAGTGGCTGAATGAGTGGCGGATGGTTGGAAATGAAATCCAAATCCCCTGACCTCTAATTTCAGAGGGTGCAGTGCCTCCCCCATGCCCGATTTTAGAGTTAAACGTCTTAGCAAGAGCTTCACTGCACTGAAGTCACCCTGAAAAGACATTAGCTTCCATCCGCACAGTCATTGCCCCCTGGTCTCTAATGAGAGTTTGCCCAGTTAAAGTTGCAACATTGGGTTTAACGTGAGAGATCTTGACTTTCAGCCTGTAACTTTTGAAAAGGGTCGATGTATTTAGGTCTTCCTGCTACAAAGTAAGAGTCAAGGACCCTCTTCCGCAAAGAGGAGCTGGCCTTAGTGGGAAATGGAGAATGAGCTCCTTTAAATCACCGCTCTGTCACCAATCATTAAGAAACCTTTCCAAGAACATACATGTATCGTGTCTCCAGGAGGGCTGGGATTTGTGCAAGGTTCTGAGTAACATGCTACCACAGGAAGGTGGAGGTCCTGCTCAGCCCTAGAGACAGACACACACATGCAAACACACACACAGAAACCTTAGACACACAACTGGTAGTGTCGAGCCAAAGACTTAGCAGTATGAGGAGGGCACAGAACCCACCCATGCTACAAAGAAGGAGAGGCCTTTCCCTGATCCACACGTGCATTCTCCCTCCTTCTCCCCCAAACCTGCCTCCTCCTCAAGCCCACGCATTATTACATAGAATACTATTAGGCAGCGCTCTCAGGTTACAGAATTGTCAACGATGCTCTCGTTAAAACAACAGCACAGTCAAACAGACAGCATGCTAGCATGTGAAATGCGATCAGTTCTTTCAGACACGGCTCATGATGAATGGAGCCACACAAGGAGGACTGCAGCTATGCTGCGCCCCGAGCCGAACTGGGAGAATGGCTACCTACCAAAGTGCTGCACACTCTCATTTCACCCTCAGAGGCAGAAAAGAGGACTGCAAAGGACTCGCGGGTCTCCCATGCTCTCCGCAAAGGACTCCCATTCCTCCTGCGGACCAAAGGTAACAACAAAAGCAGCTTTTTATTTGTAGAGCACACAACTTTTGGAAAATACACAGCTAAAACTGTCCCCGCTTTAAGTGCTTTACAGCACTTAAAGCGGGGACAGTTTTAGCTGTGTAATTTGAAAAACTTGCCTCTAAGTGCATAGATGATGAAGTTCGAATGGGGGACCTGTGTCCACTTGCGTTGAGCATTCTTTCAGTGAGAAAGGATTTGGTTACATTTTGACTCTTTAGCACTGATTCTCATTCTTGTCAATCAACTGTGAAATTTCTGTGTTAATTTCTAGCAGAGGTAATAGAGTTAGTCCAAAATCATAGGTGTATATAAGTCCTGGTGGACAAGTAGGCCCAGAATCCCAGGCACTGAGCTGAAAAGGGGATCATTTCCCAGTGGGCCTCACGTCCCACAGAAACCGCTGTGCTAAAGTCGAGAAACAGATACAGAAAGTGACTGGCCTAAGGCTTGTCACTTGAATGTGAGTGGCTGAATGAGTGGCGGATGGTTGGAAATGAAATCCAAATCCCCTGACCTCTAATTTCAGAGGGTGCAGTGCCTCCCCCATGCCCGATTTTAGAGTTAAACGTCTTAGCAAGAGCTTCACTGCACTGAAGTCACCCTGAAAAGACATTAGCTTCCATCCGCACAGTCATTGCCCCCTGGTCTCTAATGAGAGTTTGCCCAGTTAAAGTTGCAACATTGGGTTTAACGTGAGAGATCTTGACTTTCAGCCTGTAACTTTTGAAAAGGGTCGATGTACTTAGGGCTTCCTGCTACAAAGTAAGAGTCAAGGACCCTCTTCCGCAAAGAGGAGCTGGCCTTAGTGGGAAATGGAGAATGAGCTCCTTTAAATCACCGCTCTGTCACCATTCATTAAGAAACCTTTCCAAGAACATACATGTATCGTGTCTCCAGGAGGGCTGGGATTTGTGCAAGGTTCTGAGTAACATGCTACCACAGGAAGGTGGAGGTCCTGCTCAGCCCTAGAGACAGACACACACATGCAAACACAAACACAGAAACCTTAGACACACAACTGGTAGTGTCGAGCCAAAGACTTAGCAGTATGAGGAGGGCACTGAACCCACCCACGCTCCAAAGAAGGAGAGGCCTTTCCCTGATCCACACGTGCATTCTCCCTCCTTCTCCCCCAAACCTGCCTCCTCCTCAAGCCCACGCATTATTACATAGAATAGGATTAGGCAGCGCTCTCAGGTTACAGAATTGTCAACGATGCTCTCGTTAAAACAACAGCACAGTCAAACAGACAGCATGCTAGCATGTGAAATGCGATCAGTTCTTTCAGACACGGCTCATGATGAATGGAGCCACACAAGGAGGACTGCAGCTATGCTGCGCCCCGAGCCGAACTGGGAGAATGGCTACCTACCAAAGTGCTGCACACTCTCATTTCACCCTCAGAGGCAGAAAAGAGGACTGCAAAGGACTCACGGGTCTCCCATGCTCTCCGCAAAGGACTCCCATTCCTCCTGCGGACCAAAGGTAACAACAAAAGCAGCTTTTTATTTGTAGAGCACACAACTTTTGGAAAATACACAGCTAAAACTGTCCCCGCTTTAAGTGCTTTACAGCACTTAAAGCGGGGACAGTTTTAGCTGTGTAATTTGAAAAACTTGCCTCTAAGTGCCTAGATGATGAAGTTCGAATGGGGGACCTGTGTCCACTTGCGTTGAGCATTCTTTCAGTGAGAAAGGATTTGGTTACATTTTGACTCTTTAGCACTGATTCTCATTCTTGTCAATCAACTGTGAAATTTCTGTGTTAATTTCTAGCAGAGGTAATAGAGTTAGTCCAAAATCATAGGTGTATATAAGTCCAGGTGGACAAGTAGGCCCAGAATCCCAGGCACTGAGCTGAAAAGGGGATCATTTCCCAGTGGGCCTCACGTCCCACAGAAACCGCTGTGCAAAAGTCGAGAAACAGATACAGAAAGTGACTGGCCTAAGGCTTGTCACTTGAATCTGAGTGGCTGAATGAGTGGCGGATGGTTGGAAATGACATCCAAATCCCCTGACCTCTAATTTCAGAGGGTGCAGTGCCTCCCCCATGCCCGATTTTAGAGTTAAACGTCTTAGCAAGAGCTTCACTGCACTGAAGTCACCCTGAAAAGACATTAGCTTCCATCCGCACAGTCATTGCCCCCTGGTCTCTAATGAGAGTTTGCCCAGTTAAAGTTGCAACATTGGGTTTAACGTGAGAGATCTTGACTTTCAGCCTGTAACTTTTGAAAAGGGTCGATGTACTTAGGGCTTCCTGCTACAAAGTAAGAGTCAAGGACCCTCTTCCGCAAAGAGGAGCTGGCCTTAGTGGGAAATGGAGAATGAGCTCCTTTAAATCACCGCTCTGTCACCAATCATTAAGAAACCTTTCCAAGAACATACATGTATCGTGTCCCAGGAGGGCTGGGATTTGTGCAAGGTTCTGAGTAACATGCTACCACAGGAAGGTGGAGGTCCTGCTCAGCCCTAGAGACAGACACACACATGCAAACACACACACAGAAACCTTAGACACACAACTGGTAGTGTCGAGCCAAAGACTTAGCAGTATGAGGAGGGCACTGAACCCACCCATGCTCCAAAGAAGGAGAGGCCTTTCCCTGATCCACACGTGCATTCTCCCTCCTTCTCCCCCAAACCTGCCTCCTCCTCAAGCCCACGCATTATTACATAGAATACGATTAGGCAGCGCTCTCAGGTTACAGAATTGTCAACGATGCTCTCGTTAAAACAACAGCACAGTCAAACAGACAGCATGCTAGCATGTGAAATGCGATCAGTTCTTTCAGACACGGCTCATGATGAATGGAGCCGCACAAGGAGGACTGCAGCTATGCTGCGCCCCGAGCCGAACTGGGAGAATGGCTACCTACCAAAGTGCTGCACACTCTCATTTCACCCTCAGAGGCAGAAAAGAGGACTGCAAAGGACTCGCGGGTCTCCCATGCTCTCCGCAAAGGACTCCCATTCCTCCTGCGGACCAAAGGTAACAACAAAAGCAGCTTTTTATTTGTAGAGCACACAACTTTTGGAAAATACACAGCTAAAACTGTCCCCGCTTTAAGTGCTTTACAGCACTTAAAGCGGGGACAGTTTTAGCTGTGTAATTTGAAAAACTTGCCTCTAAGTGCATAGATGATGAAGTTCGAATGGGGGACCTGTGTCCACTTGCGTTGAGCATTCTTTCAGTGAGAAAGGATTTGGTTACATTTTGACTCTTTAGCACTGATTCTCATTCTTGTCAATCAACTGTGAAATTTCTGTGTTAATTTCTAGCAGAGGTAATAGAGTTAGTCCAAAATCATAGGTGTATATAAGTCCTGGTGGACAAGTAGGCCCAGAATCCCAGGCACTGAGCTGAAAAGGGGATCATTTCCCAGTGGGCCTCACGTCCCACAGAAACCGCTGTGCAAAAGTCGAGAAACAGATACAGAAAGTGACTGGCCTAAGGCTTGTCACTTGAATGTGAGTGGCTGAATGAGTGGCGGATGGTTGGAAATGAAATCCAAATCCCCTGACCTCTAATTTCAGAGGGTGCAGTGCCTCCCCCATGCCCGATTTTAGAGTTAAACGTCTTAGCAAGAGCTTCACTGCACTGAAGTCACCCTGAAAAGACATTAGCTTCCATCCGCACAGTCATTGCCCCCTGGTCTCTAATGAGAGTTTGCCCAGTTAAAGTTGCAACATTGGGTTTAACGTGAGAGATCTTGACTTTCAGCCTGTAACTTTTGAAAAGGGTCGATGTACTTAGGGCTTCCTGCTACAAAGTAGGAGTCAAGGACCCTCTTCCGCAAAGAGGAGCTGGCCTTAGTGGGAAATGGAGAATGAGCTCCTTTAAATCACCGCTCTGTCACCAATCATTAAGAAACCTTTCCAAGAACATACATGTATCGTGTCTCCAGGAGGGCTGGGATTTGTGCAAGGTTCTGAGTAACATGCTACCACAGGAAGGTGGAGGTCCTGCTCAGCCCTAGAGACAGACACACACATGCAAACACACACACAGAAACCTTAGACACACAACTGGTAGTGTCGAGCCAAAGACTTAGCAGTATGAGGAGGGCACAGAACCCACCCATGCTCCAAAGAAGGAGAGGCATTTCCCTGATCCACACGTGCATTCTCCCTCCTTCTCCCCCAAATCTGCCTCCTCTTCAAGCCCACGCATTATTACATAGAATACGATTAGGCAGCGCTCTCAGGTTACAGAATTGTCAACGATGCTCTCGTTAAAACAACAGCACAGTCAAACAGACAGCATGCTAGCATGTGAAATGCGATCAGTTCTTTCAGACACGGCTCATGATGAATGGAGCCGCACAAGGAGGACTGCAGCTATGCTGCGCCCCGAGCCGAACTGGGAGAATGGCTACCTACCAAAGTGCTGCACACTCTCATTTCACCCTCAGAGGCAGAAAAGAGGACTGCAAAGGACTCACGGGTCTCCCATGCTCTCCGCAAAGGACTCCCATTCCTCCTGCGGACCAAAGGTAACAACAAAAGCAGCTTTTTATTTGTAGAGCACACAACTTTTGGAAAATACACAGCTAAAACTGTCCCCGCTTTAAGTGCTTTACAGCACAGACAGTTTTAGCTGTGTAATTTGAAAAACTTGCCTCTAAGTGCCTAGATGATGAAGTTCGAATGGGGGACCTGTGTCCACTTGCGTTGAGCATTCTTTCAGTGAGAAAGGATTTGGTTACATTTTGACTCTTTAGCACTGATTCTCATTCTTGTCAATCAACTGTGAAATTTCTGTGTTAATTTCTAGCAGAGGTAATAGAGTTAGTCCAAAATCATAGGTGTATATAAGTCCAGGTGGACAAGTATGCCCAGAATCCCAGGCACTGAGCTGAAAAGGGGATCATTTCCCAGTGTGCCTCACGTCCCACAGAAACTGCTGTGCAAAAGCCGAGAAACAGATACAGAAAGTGACTGGCCTAAGGCTTGTCACTGGAATCTGAGTGGCTGAATGAGTGGCGGATGGTTGGAAATGAAATCTAAATCCCCTGACCTCTAATTTCAGAGGGTGCAGTGCCTCCCCCATGCCCGATTTTAGAGTTAAACGTCTTAGCAAGAGCTTCACTGCACTGAAGTCACCCTGAAAAGACATTAGCTTCCATCCGCACAGTCATTGCCCCCTGGTCTCTAATGAGAGTTTGCCCAGTTAAAGTTGCAACATTGGGTTTAACGTGAGAGATCTTGACTTTCAGCCTGTAACTTTTGAAAAGGGTCGATGTATTTAGGTCTTCCTGCTACAAAGTAAGAGTCAAGGACCCTCTTCCGCAAAGAGGAGCTGGCCTTAGTGGGAAATGGAGAATGAGCTCCTTTAAATCACCGCTCTGTCACCAATCATTAAGAAACCTTTCCAAGAACATACATGTATCGTGTCTCCAGGAGGGCTGGGATTTGTGCAAGGTTCTGAGTAACATGCTACCACAGGAAGGTGGAGGTCCTGCTCAGCCCTAGAGACAGACACGCACATGCAAACACACACACAGAAACCTTAGACACACAACTGGTAGTGTCGAGCCAAAGACTTAGCAGTATGAGGAGGGCACAGAACCCACCCATGCTCCAAAGAAGGAGAGGCCTTTCCCTGATCCACACGTGCATTCTCCCTCCTTCTCCCCCAAACCTGCCTCCTCCTCAAGCCCACGCATTATTACATAGAATACGATTAGGCAGCGCTCTCAGGTTACAGAATTGTCAACGATGCTCTCGTTAAAACAACAGCACAGTCAAACAGACAGCATGCTAGCATGTGAAATGCGATCAGTTCTTTCAGACACGGCTCATGATGAATGGAGCCGCACAAGGAGGACTGCAGCTATGCTGCGCCCCGAGCCGAACTGGGAGAATGGCTACCTACCAAAGTGCTGCACACTCTCATTTCACCCTCAGAGGCAGAAAAGAGGACTGCAAAGGACTCGCGTGTCTCCCATGCTCTCCGCAAAGGACTCCCATTCCTCCTGCGGACCAAAGGTAACAACAAAAGCAGCTTTTTATTTGTAGAGCACACAACTTTTGGAAAATACACAGCTAAAACTGTCCCCGCTTTAAGTGCTTTACAGCACTTAAAGCGGGGACAGTTTTAGCTGTGTAATTTGAAAAACTTGCCTCTAAGTGCATAGATGATGAAGTTCGAATGGGGGACCTGTGTCCACTTGCGTTGAGCATTCTTTCAGTGAGAAAGGATTTGGTTACATTTTGACTCTTTAGCACTGATTCTCATTCTTGTCAATCAACTGTGAAATTTCTGTGTTAATTTCTAGCAGAGGTAATAGAGTTAGTCCAAAATCATAGGTGTATATAAGTCCTGGTGGACAAGTAGGCCCAGAATCCCAGGCACTGAGCTGAAAAGGGGATCATTTCCCAGTGGGCCTCACGTCCCACAGAAACCGCTGTGCTAAAGTCGAGAAACAGATACAGAAAGTGACTGGCCTAAGGCTTGTCACTTGAATGTGAGTGGCTGAATGAGTGGCGGATGGTTGGAAATGAAATCCAAATCCCCTGACCTCTAATTTCAGAGGGTGCAGTGCCTCCCCCATGCCCGATTTTAGAGTTAAACGTCTTAGCAAGAGCTTCACTGCACTGAAGTCACCCTGAAAAGACATTAGCTTCCATCCGCACAGTCATTGCCCCCTGGTCTCTAATGAGAGTTTGCCCAGTTAAAGTTGCAACATTGGGTTTAACGTGAGAGATCTTGACTTTCAGCCTGTAACTTTTGAAAAGGGTCGATGTACTTAGGGCTTCCTGCTACAAAGTAAGAGTCAAGGACCCTCTTCCGCAAAGAGGAGCTGGCCTTAGTGGGAAATGGAGAATGAGCTCCTTTAAATCACCGCTCTGTCACCAATCATTAAGAAACCTTTCCAAGAACATACATGTATCGTGTCTCCAGGAGGGCTGGGATTTGTGCAAGGTTCTGAGTAACATGCTACCACAGGAAGGTGGAGGTCCTGCTCAGCCCTAGAGACAGACACACACATGCAAACACACACACAGAAACCTTAGACACACAACTGGTAGTGTCGAGCCAAAGACTTAGCAGTATGAGGAGGGCACTGAACCCACCCACGCTCCAAAGAAGGAGAGGCCTTTCCCTGATCCACACGTGCATTCTCCCTCCTTCTCCCCCAAACCTGCCTCCTCCTCAAGCCCACGCATTATTACATAGAATACGATTAGGCAGCGCTCTCAGGTTACAGAATTGTCAACGATGCTCTCGTTAAAACAACAGCACAGTCAAACAGACAGCATGCTAGCATGTGAAATGCGATCAGTTCTTTCAGACACGGCTCATGATGAATGGAGCCACACAAGGAGGACTGCAGCTATGCTGCGCCCCGAGCCGAACTGGGAGAATGGCTACCTACCAAAGTGCTGCACACTCTCATTTCACCCTCAGAGGCAGAAAAGAGGACTGCAAAGGACTCACGGGTCTCCCATGCTCTCCGCAAAGGACTCCCATTCCTCCTGCGGACCAAAGGTAACAACAAAAGCAGCTTTTTATTTGTAGAGCACACAACTTTTGGAAAATACACAGCTAAAACTGTCCCCGCTTTAAGTGCTTTACAGCACTTAAAGCGGGGACAGTTTTAGCTGTGTAATTTGAAAAACTTGCCTCTAAGTGCCTAGATGATGAAGTTCGAATGGGGGACCTGTGTCCACTTGCGTTGAGCATTCTTTCAGTGAGAAAGGATTTGGTTACATTTTGACTCTTTAGCACTGATTCTCATTCTTGTCAATCAACTGTGAAATTTCTGTGTTAATTTCTAGCAGAGGTAATAGAGTTAGTCCAAAATCATAGGTGTATATAAGTCCAGGTGGACAAGTAGGCCCAGAATCCCAGGCACTGAGCTGAAAAGGGGATCATTTCCCAGTGGGCCTCACGTCCCACAGAAACCGCTGTGCAAAAGTCGAGAAACAGATACAGAAAGTGACTGGCCTAAGGCTTGTCACTTGAATCTGAGTGGCTGAATGAGTGGCGGATGGTTGGAAATGACATCCAAATCCCCTGACCTCTAATTTCAGAGGGTGCAGTGCCTCCCCCATGCCCGATTTTAGAGTTAAACGTCTTAGCAAGAGCTTCACTGCACTGAAGTCACCCTGAAAAGACATTAGCTTCCATCCGCACAGTCATTGCCCCCTGGTCTCTAATGAGAGTTTGCCCAGTTAAAGTTGCAACATTGGGTTTAACGTGAGAGATCTTGACTTTCAGCCTGTAACTTTTGAAAAGGGTCGATGTACTTAGGGCTTCCTGCTACAAAGTAAGAGTCAAGGACCCTCTTCCGCAAAGAGGAGCTGGCCTTAGTGGGAAATGGAGAATGAGCTCCTTTAAATCACCGCTCTGTCACCAATCATTAAGAAACCTTTCCAAGAACATACATGTATCGTGTCCCAGGAGGGCTGGGATTTGTGCAAGGTTCTGAGTAACATGCTACCACAGGAAGGTGGAGGTCCTGCTCAGCCCTAGAGACAGACACACACATGCAAACACACACACAGAAACCTTAGACACACAACTGGTAGTGTCGAGCCAAAGACTTAGCAGTATGAGGAGGGCACTGAACCCACCCATGCTCCAAAGAAGGAGAGGCCTTTCCCTGATCCACACGTGCATGCTCCCTCCTTCTCCCCCAAACCTGCCTCCTCCTCAAGCCCACGCATTATTACATAGAATACGATTAGGCAGCGCTCTCAGGTTACAGAATTGTCAACGATGCTCTCGTTAAAACAACAGCACAGTCAAACAGACAGCATGCTAGCATGTGAAATGCGATCAGTTCTTTCAGACACGGCTCATGATGAATGGAGCCGCACAAGGAGGACTGCAGCTATGCTGCGCCCCGAGCCGAACTGGGAGAATGGCTACCTACCAAAGTGCTGCACACTCTCATTTCACCCTCAGAGGCAGAAAAGAGGACTGCAAAGGACTCGCGGGTCTCCCATGCTCTCCGCAAAGGACTCCCATTCCTCCTGCGGACCAAAGGTAACAACAAAAGCAGCTTTTTATTTGTAGAGCACACAACTTTTGGAAAATACACAGCTAAAACTGTCCCCGCTTTAAGTGCTTTACAGCACTTAAAGCGGGGACAGTTTTAGCTGTGTAATTTGAAAAACTTGCCTCTAAGTGCATAGATGATGAAGTTCGAATGGGGGACCTGTGTCCACTTGCGTTGAGCATTCTTTCAGTGAGAAAGGATTTGGTTACATTTTGACTCTTTAGCACTGATTCTCATTCTTGTCAATCAACTGTGAAATTTCTGTGTTAATTTCTAGCAGAGGTAATAGAGTTAGTCCAAAATCATAGGTGTATATAAGTCCTGGTGGACAAGTAGGCCCAGAATCCCAGGCACTGAGCTGAAAAGGGGATCATTTCCCAGTGGGCCTCACGTCCCACAGAAACCGCTGTGCAAAAGTCGAGAAACAGATACAGAAAGTGACTGGCCTAAGGCTTGTCACTTGAATGTGAGTGGCTGAATGAGTGGCGGATGGTTGGAAATGAAATCCAAATCCCCTGACCTCTAATTTCAGAGGGTGCAGTGCCTCCCCCATGCCCGATTTTAGAGTTAAACGTCTTAGCAAGAGCTTCACTGCACTGAAGTCACCCTGAAAAGACATTAGCTTCCATCCGCACAGTCATTGCCCCCTGGTCTCTAATGAGAGTTTGCCCAGTTAAAGTTGCAACATTGGGTTTAACGTGAGAGATCTTGACTTTCAGCCTGTAACTTTTGAAAAGGGTCGATGTACTTAGGGCTTCCTGCTACAAAGTAAGAGTCAAGGACCCTCTTCCGCAAAGAGGAGCTGGCCTTAGTGGGAAATGGAGAATGAGCTCCTTTAAATCACCGCTCTGTCACCATTCATTAAGAAACCTTTCCAAGAACATACATGTATCGTGTCTCCAGGAGGGCTGGGATTTGTGCAAGGTTCTGAGTAACATGCTACCACAGGAAGGTGGAGGTCCTGCTCAGCCCTAGAGACAGACACACACATGCAAACACAAACACAGAAACCTTAGACACACAACTGGTAGTGTCGAGCCAAAGACTTAGCAGTATGAGGAGGGCACTGAACCCACCCACGCTCCAAAGAAGGAGAGGCCTTTCCCTGATCCACACGTGCATTCTCCCTCCTTCTCCCCCAAACCTGCCTCCTCCTCAAGCCCACGCATTATTACATAGAATAGGATTAGGCAGCGCTCTCAGGTTACAGAATTGTCAACGATGCTCTCGTTAAAACAACAGCACAGTCAAACAGACAGCATGCTAGCATGTGAAATGCGATCAGTTCTTTCAGACACGGCTCATGATGAATGGAGCCACACAAGGAGGACTGCAGCTATGCTGCGCCCCGAGCCGAACTGGGAGAATGGCTACCTACCAAAGTGCTGCACACTCTCATTTCACCCTCAGAGGCAGAAAAGAGGACTGCAAAGGACTCACGGGTCTCCCATGCTCTCCGCAAAGGACTCCCATTCCTCCTGCGGACCAAAGGTAACAACAAAAGCAGCTTTTTATTTGTAGAGCACACAACTTTTGGAAAATACACAGCTAAAACTGTCCCCGCTTTAAGTGCTTTACAGCACTTAAAGCGGGGACAGTTTTAGCTGTGTAATTTGAAAAACTTGCCTCTAAGTGCCTAGATGATGAAGTTCGAATGGGGGACCTGTGTCCACTTGCGTTGAGCATTCTTTCAGTGAGAAAGGATTTGGTTACATTTTGACTCTTTAGCACTGATTCTCATTCTTGTCAATCAACTGTGAAATTTCTGTGTTAATTTCTAGCAGAGGTAATAGAGTTAGTCCAAAATCATAGGTGTATATAAGTCCAGGTGGACAAGTAGGCCCAGAATCCCAGGCACTGAGCTGAAAAGGGGATCATTTCCCAGTGGGCCTCACGTCCCACAGAAACCGCTGTGCAAAAGTCGAGAAACAGATACAGAAAGTGACTGGCCTAAGGCTTGTCACTTGAATCTGAGTGGCTGAATGAGTGGCGGATGGTTGGAAATGACATCCAAATCCCCTGACCTCTAATTTCAGAGGGTGCAGTGCCTCCCCCATGCCCGATTTTAGAGTTAAACGTCTTAGCAAGAGCTTCACTGCACTGAAGTCACCCTGAAAAGACATTAGCTTCCATCCGCACAGTCATTGCCCCCTGGTCTCTAATGAGAGTTTGCCCAGTTAAAGTTGCAACATTGGGTTTAACGTGAGAGATCTTGACTTTCAGCCTGTAACTTTTGAAAAGGGTCGATGTACTTAGGGCTTCCTGCTACAAAGTAAGAGTCAAGGACCCTCTTCCGCAAAGAGGAGCTGGCCTTAGTGGGAAATGGAGAATGAGCTCCTTTAAATCACCGCTCTGTCACCAATCATTAAGAAACCTTTCCAAGAACATACATGTATCGTGTCTCCAGGAGGGCTGGGATTTGTGCAAGGTTCTGAGTAACATGCTACCACAGGAAGGTGGAGGTCCTGCTCAGCCCTAGAGACAGACACACACATGCAAACACACACACAGAAACCTTAGACACACAACTGGTAGTGTCGAGCCAAAGACTTAGCAGTATGAGGAGGGCACAGAACCCACCCATGCTCCAAAGAAGGAGAGGCATTTCCCTGATCCACACGTGCATTCTCCCTCCTTCTCCCCCAAACCTGCCTCCTCCTCAAGCCCACGCATTATTACATAGAATACTATTAGGCAGCGCTCTCAGGTTACAGAATTGTCAACGATGCTCTCGTTAAAACAACAGCACAGTCAAACAGACAGCATGCTAGCATGTGAAATGCGATCAGTTCTTTCAGACACGGCTCATGATGAATGGAGCCGCACAAGGAGGACTGCAGCTATGCTGCGCCCCGAGCCGAACTGGGAGAATGGCTACCTACCAAAGTGCTGCACACTCTCATTTCACCCTCAGAGGCAGAAAAGAGGACTGCAAAGGACTCGCGGGTCTCCCATGCTCTCCGCAAAGGACTCCCATTCCTCCTGCGGACCAAAGGTAACAACAAAAGCAGCTTTTTATTTGTAGAGCACACAACTTTTGGAAAATACACAGCTAAAACTGTCCCCGCTTTAAGTGCTTTACAGCACTTAAAGCGGGGACAGTTTTAGCTGTGTAATTTGAAAAACTTGCCTCTAAGTGCATAGATGATGAAGTTCGAATGGGGGACCTGTGTCCACTTGCGTTGAGCATTCTTTCAGTGAGAAAGGATTTGGTTACATTTTGACTCTTTAGCACTGATTCTCATTCTTGTCAATCAACTGTGAAATTTCTGTGTTAATTTCTAGCAGAGGTAATAGAGTTAGTCCAAAATCATAGGTGTATATAAGTCCAGGTGGACAAGTATGCCCAGAATCCCAGGCACGGAGCTGAAAAGGGGATCATTTCCCAGTGGGCCTCACGTCCCACAGAAACCGCTGTGCAAAAGTCGAGAAACAGATACAGAAAGTGACTGGCCTAAGGCTTGTCACTTGAATCTGAGTGGCTGAATGAGTGGCGGATGGTTGGAAATGACATCCAAATCCCCTGACCTCTAATTTCAGAGGGTGCAGTGCCTCCCCCATGCCCGATTTTAGAGTTAAACGTCTTAGCAAGAGCTTCACTGCACTGAAGTCACCCTGAAAAGACATTAGCTTCCATCCGCACAGTCATTGCCCCCTGGTCTCTAATGAGAGTTTGCCCAGTTAAAGTTGCAACATTGGGTTTAACGTGAGAGATCTTGACTTTCAGCCTGTAACTTTTGAAAAGGGTCGATGTACTTAGGGCTTCCTGCTACAAAGTAAGAGTCAAGGACCCTCTTCCGCAAAGAGGAGCTGGCCTTAGTGGGAAATGGAGAATGAGCTCCTTTAAATCACCGCTCTGTCACCAATCATTAAGAAACCTTTCCAAGAACATACATGTATCGTGTCTCCAGGAGGGCTGGGATTTGTGCAAGGTTCTGAGTAACATGCTACCTCAGGAAGGTGGAGGTCCTGCTCAGCCCTAGAGACAGACACACACATGCAAACACACACACAGAAACCTTAGACACACAACTGGTAGTGTCAAGTCAAAGACTTAGCAGTATGAGGAGGGCACTGAACCCACCCACGCTCCAAAGAAGGAGAGGCCTTTCCCTGATCCACACGTGCATTCTCCCTCCTTCTCCCCCAAACCTGCCTCCTCCTCAAGCCCACGCATTATTACATAGAATACGATTAGGCAGCGCTCTCAGGTTACAGAATTGTCAACGATGCTCTCGTTAAAACAACAGCACAGTCAAACAGACAGCATGCTAGCATGTGAAATGCGATCAGTTCTTTCAGACACGGCTCATGATGAATGGAGCCACACAAGGAGGACTGCAGCTATGCTGCGCCCCGAGCCGAACTGGGAGAATGGCTACCTACCAAAGTGCTGCACACTCTCATTTCACCCTCAGAGGCAGAAAAGAGGACTGCAAAGGACTCACGGGTCTCCCATGCTCTCCGCAAAGGACTCCCATTCCTCCTGCGGACCAAAGGTAACAACAAAAGCAGCTTTTTATTTGTAGAGCACACAACTTTTGGAAAATACACAGCTAAAACTGTCCCCGCTTTAAGTGCTTTACAGCACTTAAAGCGGGGACAGTTTTAGCTGTGTAATTTGAAAAACTTGCCTCTAAGTGCCTAGATGATGAAGTTCGAATGGGGGACCTGTGTCCACTTGCGTTGAGCATTCTTTCAGTGAGAAAGGATTTGGTTACATTTTGACTCTTTAGCACTGATTCTCATTCTTGTCAATCAACTGTGAAATTTCTGTGTTAATTTCTAGCAGAGGTAATAGAGTTAGTCCAAAATCATAGTTGTATATAAGTCCAGGTGGACAAGTAGGCCCAGAATCCCAGGCACTGAGCTGAAAAGGGGATCATTTCCCAGTGGGCCTCACGTCCCACAGAAACCGCTGTGCAAAAGTCGAGAAACAGATACAGAAAGTGACTGGCCTAAGGCTTGTCACTTGAATCTGAGTGGCTGAATGAGTGGCGGATGGTTGGAAATGACATCCAAATCCCCTGACCTCTAATTTCAGAGGGTGCAGTGCCTCCCCCATGCCCGATTTTAGAGTTAAACGTCTTAGCAAGAGCTTCACTGCACTGAAGTCACCCTGAAAAGACATTAGCTTCCATCCGCACAGTCATTGCCCCCTGGTCTCTAATGAGAGTTTGCCCAGTTAAAGTTGCAACATTGGGTTTAACGTGAGAGATCTTGACTTTCAGCCTGTAACTTTTGAAAAGGGTCGATGTACTTAGGGCTTCCTGCTACAAAGTAGGAGTCAAGGACCCTCTTCCGCAAAGAGGAGCTGGCCTTAGTGGGAAATGGAGAATGAGCTCCTTTAAATCACCGCTCTGTCACCAATCATTAAGAAACCTTTCCAAGAACATACATGTATCGTGTCTCCAGGAGGGCTGGGATTTGTGCAAGGTTCTGAGTAACATGCTACCACAGGAAGGTGGAGGTCCTGCTCAGCCCTAGAGACAGACACACACATGCAAACACACACACAGAAACCTTAGACACACAACTGGTAGTGTCGAGCCAAAGACTTAGCAGTATGAGGAGGGCACAGAACCCACCCATGCTCCAAAGAAGGAGAGGCATTTCCCTGATCCACACGTGCATTCTCCCTCCTTCTCCCCCAAATCTGCCTCCTCCTCAAGCCCACGCATTATTACATAGAATACGATTAGGCAGCGCTCTCAGGTTACAGAATTGTCAACGATGCTCTCGTTAAAACAACAGTACAGTCAAACAGACAGCATGCTAGCATGTGAAATGCGATCAGTTCTTTCAGACACGGCTCATGATGAATGGAGCCGCACAAGGAGGACTGCAGCTATGCTGCGCCCCGAGCCGAACTGGGAGAATGGCTACCTACCAAAGTGCTGCACACTCTCATTTCACCCTCAGAGGCAGAAAAGAGGACTGCAAAGGACTCACGGGTCTCCCATGCTCTCCGCAAAGGACTCCCATTCCTCCTGCGGACCAAAGGTAACAACAAAAGCAGCTTTTTATTTGTAGAGCACACAACTTTTGGAAAATACACAGCTAAAACTGTCCCCGCTTTAAGTGCTTTACAGCACAGACAGTTTTAGCTGTGTAATTTGAAAAACTTGCCTCTAAGTGCCTAGATGATGAAGTTCGAATGGGGGACCTGTGTCCACTTGCGTTGAGCATTCTTTCAGTGAGAAAGGATTTGGTTACATTTTGACTCTTTAGCACTGATTCTCATTCTTGTCAATCAACTGTGAAATTTCTGTGTTAATTTCTAGCAGAGGTAATAGAGTTAGTCCAAAATCATAGGTGTATATAAGTCCAGGTGGACAAGTATGCCCAGAATCCCAGGCACTGAGCTGAAAAGGGGATCATTTCCCAGTGTGCCTCACGTCCCACAGAAACTGCTGTGCAAAAGCCGAGAAACAGATACAGAAAGTGACTGGCCTAAGGCTTGTCACTGGAATCTGAGTGGCTGAATGAGTGGCGGATGGTTGGAAATGAAATCCAAATCCCCTGACCTCTAATTTCAGAGGGTGCAGTGCCTCCCCCATGCCCGATTTTAGAGTTAAACGTCTTAGCAAGAGCTTCACTGCACTGAAGTCACCCTGAAAAGACATTAGCTTCCATCCGCACAGTCATTGCCCCCTGGTCTCTAATGAGAGTTTGCCCAGTTAAAGTTGCAACATTGGGTTTAACGTGAGAGATCTTGACTTTCAGCCTGTAACTTTTGAAAAGGGTCGATGTATTTAGGTCTTCCTGCTACAAAGTAAGAGTCAAGGACCCTCTTCCGCAAAGAGGAGCTGGCCTTAGTGGGAAATGGAGAATGAGCTCCTTTAAATCACCGCTCTGTCACCATTCATTAAGAAACCTTTCCAAGAACATACATGTATCGTGTCTCCAGGAGGGCTGGGATTTGTGCAAGGTTCTGAGTAACATGCTACCACAGGAAGGTGGAGGTCCTGCTCAGCCCTAGAGACAGACACACACATGCAAACACACACACAGAAACCTTAGACACACAACTGGTAGTGTCGAGCCAAAGACTTAGCAGTATGAGGAGGGCACTGAACCCACCCACGCTCCAAAGAAGGAGAGGCCTTTCCCTGATCCACACGTGCATTCTCCCTCCTTCTCCCCCAAACCTGCCTCCTCCTCAAGCCCACGCATTATTACATAGAATACGATTAGGCAGCGCTCTCAGGTTACAGAATTGTCAACGATGCTCTCGTTAAAACAACAGCACAGTCAAACAGACAGCATGCTAGCATGTGAAATGCGATCAGTTCTTTCAGACACGGCTCATGATGAATGGAGCCACACAAGGAGGACTGCAGCTATGCTGCGCCCCGAGCCGAACTGGGAGAATGGCTACCTACCAAAGTGCTGCACACTCTCATTTCACCCTCAGAGGCAGAAAAGAGGACTGCAAAGGACTCACGGGTCTCCCATGCTCTCCGCAAAGGACTCCCATTCCTCCTGCGGACCAAAGGTAACAACAAAAGCAGCTTTTTATTTGTAGAGCACACAACTTTTGGAAAATACACAGCTAAAACTGTCCCCGCTTTAAGTGCTTTACAGCACTTAAAGCGGGGACAGTTTTAGCTGTGTAATTTGAAAAACTTGCCTCTAAGTGCCTAGATGATGAAGTTCGAATGGGGGACCTGTGTCCACTTGCGTTGAGCATTCTTTCAGTGAGAAAGGATTTGGTTACATTTTGACTCTTTAGCACTGATTCTCATTCTTGTCAATCAACTGTGAAATTTCTGTGTTAATTTCTAGCAGAGGTAATAGAGTTAGTCCAAAATCATAGGTGTATATAAGTCCAGGTGGACAAGTAGGCCCAGAATCCCAGGCACTGAGCTGAAAAGGGGATCATTTCCCAGTGGGCCTCACGTCCCACAGAAACCGCTGTGCAAAAGTCGAGAAACAGATACAGAAAGTGACTGGCCTAAGGCTTGTCACTTGAATCTGAGTGGCTGAATGAGTGGCGGATGGTTGGAAATGACATCCAAATCCCCTGACCTCTAATTTCAGAGGGTGCAGTGCCTCCCCCATGCCCGATTTTAGAGTTAAACGTCTTAGCAAGAGCTTCACTGCACTGAAGTCACCCTGAAAAGACATTAGCTTCCATCCGCACAGTCATTGCCCCCTGGTCTCTAATGAGAGTTTGCCCAGTTAAAGTTGCAACATTGGGTTTAACGTGAGAGATCTTGACTTTCAGCCTGTAACTTTTGAAAAGGGTCGATGTACTTAGGGCTTCCTGCTACAAAGTAAGAGTCAAGGACCCTCTTCCGCAAAGAGGAGCTGGCCTTAGTGGGAAATGGAGAATGAGCTCCTTGAAATCACCGCTCTGTCACCAATCATTAAGAAACCTTTCCAAGAACATACATGTATCGTGTCCCAGGAGGGCTGGGATTTGTGCAAGGTTCTGAGTAACATGCTACCACAGGAAGGTGGAGGTCCTGCTCAGCCCTAGAGACAGACACACACATGCAAACACACACACAGAAACCTTAGACACACAACTGGTAGTGTCGAGCCAAAGACTTAGCAGTATGAGGAGGGCACTGAACCCACCCATGCTCCAAAGAAGGAGAGGCCTTTCCCTGATCCACACGTGCATTCTCCCTCCTTCTCCCCCAAACCTGCCTCCTCCTCAAGCCCACGCATTATTACATAGAATACGATTAGGCAGCGCTCTCAGGTTACAGAATTGTCAACGATGCTCTCGTTAAAACAACAGCACAGTCAAACAGACAGCATGCTAGCATGTGAAATGCGATCAGTTCTTTCAGACACGGCTCATGATGAATGGAGCCGCACAAGGAGGACTGCAGCTATGCTGCGCCCCGAGCCGAACTGGGAGAATGGCTACCTACCAAAGTGCTGCACTCTCTCATTTCACCCTCAGAGGCAGAAAAGAGGACTGCAAAGGACTCGCGGGTCTCCCATGCTCTCCGCAAAGGACTCCCATTCCTCCTGCGGACCAAAGGTAACAACAAAAGCAGCTTTTTATTTGTAGAGCACACAACTTTTGGAAAATACACAGCTAAAACTGTCCCCGCTTTAAGTGCTGTAAAGCACTTAAAGCGGGGACAGTTTTAGCTGTGTAATTTGAAAAACTTGCCTCTAAGTGCCTAGATGATGAAGTTCGAATGGGGGACCTGTGTCCACTTGCGTTGAGCATTCTTTCAGTGAGAAAGGATTTGGTTACATTTTGACTCTTTAGCACTGATTCTCATTCTTGTCAATCAACTGTGAAATTTCTGTGTTAATTTCTAGCAGAGGTAATAGAGTTAGTCCAAAATCATAGGTGTATATAAGTCCAGGTGGACAAGTAGGCCCAGAATCCCAGGCACTGAGCTGAAAAGGGGATGATTTCCCAGTGGGCCTCACGTCCCACAGAAACCGCTGTGCAAAAGTCGAGAAACAGATACAGAAAGTGACTGGCCTAAGGCTTGTCACTTGAATGTGAGTGGCTGAATGAGTGGCGGATGGTTGGAAATGAAATCCAAATCCCCTGACCTCTAATTTCAGAGGGTGCAGTGCCTCCCCCATGCCCGATTTTAGAGTTAAACGTCTTAGCAAGAGCTTCACTGCACTGAAGTCACCCTGAAAAGACATTAGCTTCCATCCGCACAGTCATTGCCCCCTGGTCTCTAATGAGTGTTTGCCCAGTTAAAGTTGCAACATTGGGTTTAACGTGAGAGATCTTGACTTTCAGCCTGTAACTTTTGAAAAGGGTCGATGTACTTAGGGCTTCCTGCTACAAAGTAAGAGTCAAGGACCCTCTTCCGCAAAGAGGAGCTGGCCTTAGTGGGAAATGGAGAATGAGCTCCTTTAAATCACCGCTCTGTCACCAATCATTAAGAAACCTTTCCAAGAACATACATGTATCGTGTCTCCAGGAGGGCTGGGATTTGTGCAAGGTTCTGAGTAACATGCTACCACAGGAAGGTGGAGGTCCTGCTCAGCCCTAGAGACAGACACACACATGCAAACACACACACAGAAACCTTAGACACACAACTGGTAGTGTCGAGCCAAAGACTTAGCAGTATGAGGAGGGCACTGAACCCACCCACGCTCCAAAGAAGGAGAGGCCTTTCCCTGATCCACACGTGCATTCTCCCTCCTTCTCCCCCAAACCTGCCTCCTCCTCAAGCCCACGCATTATTACATAGAATACGATTAGGCAGCGCTCTCAGGTTACAGAATTGTCAACGATGCTCTCGTTAAAACAACAGCACAGTCAAACAGACAGCATGCTAGCATGTGAAATGCGATCAGTTCTTTCAGACACGGCTCATGATGAATGGAGCCACACAAGGAGGACTGCAGCTATGCTGCGCCCCGAGCCGAACTGGGAGAATGGCTACCTACCAAAGTGCTGCACACTCTCATTTCACCCTCAGAGGCAGAAAAGAGGACTGCAAAGGACTCACGGGTCTCCCATGCTCTCCGCAAAGGACTCCCATTCCTCCTGCGGACCAAAGGTAACAACAAAAGCAGCTTTTTATTTGTAGAGCACACAACTTTTGGAAAATACACAGCTAAAACTGTCCCCGCTTTAAGTGCTTTACAGCACTTAAAGCGGGGACAGTTTTAGCTGTGTAATTTGAAAAACTTGCCTCTAAGTGCCTAGATGATGAAGTTCGAATGGGGGACCTGTGTCCACTTGCGTTGAGCATTCTTTCAGTGAGAAAGGATTTGGTTACATTTTGACTCTTTAGCACTGATTCTCATTCTTGTCAATCAACTGTGAAATTTCTGTGTTAATTTCTAGCAGAGGTAATAGAGTTAGTCCAAAATCATAGGTGTATATAAGTCCAGGTGGACAAGTAGGCCCAGAATCCCAGGCACTGAGCTGAAAAGGGGATGATTTCCCAGTGGGCCTCACGTCCCACAGAAACCGCTGTGCAAAAGTCGAGAAACAGATACAGAAAGTGACTGGCCTAAGGCTTGTCACTTGAATGTGAGTGGCTGAATGAGTGGCGGATGGTTGGAAATGAAATCCAAATCCCCTGACCTCTAATTTCAGAGGGTGCAGTGCCTCCCCCATGCCCGATTTTAGAGTTAAACGTCTTAGCAAGAGCTTCACTGCACTGAAGTCACCCTGAAAAGACATTAGCTTCCATCCGCACAGTCATTGCCCCCTGGTCTCTAATGAGAGTTTGCCCAGTTAAAGTTGCAACTTTGGGTTTAACGTGAGAGATCTTGACTTTCAGCCTGTAACTTTTGAAAAGGGTCGATGTACTTAGGGCTTCCTGCTACAAAGTAAGAGTCAAGGACCCTCTTCCACAAAGAGGAGCTGGCCTTAGTGGGAAATGGAGAATGAGCTCCTTTAAATCACCGCTCTGTCACCAATCATTAAGAAACCTTTCCAAGAACATACATGTATCGTGTCTCCAGGAGGGCTGGGATTTGTGCAAGGTTCTGAGTAACATGCTACCACAGGAAGGTGGAGGTCCTGCTCAGCCCTAGAGACAGACACACACATGCAAACACACACACAGAAACCTTAGACACACAACTGGTAGTGTCGAGCCAAAGACTTAGCAGTATGAGGAGGGCACTGAACCCACCCACGCTCCAAAGAAGGAGAGGCCTTTCCCTGATCCACACGTGCATTCTCCCTCCTTCTCCCCCAAACCTGCCTCCTCCTCAAGCCCACGCATTATTACATAGAATACGATTAGGCAGCGCTCTCAGGTTACAGAATTGTCAACGATGCTCTCGTTAAAACAACAGCACAGTCAAACAGACAGCATGCTAGCATGTGAAATGCGATCAGTTCTTTCAGACACGGCTCATGATGAATGGAGCCACACAAGGAGGACTGCAGCTATGCTGCGCCCCGAGCCGAACTGGGAGAATGGCTACCTACCAAAGTGCTGCACACTCTCATTTCACCCTCAGAGGCAGAAAAGAGGACTGCAAAGGACTCACGGGTCTCCCATGCTCTCCGCAAAGGACTCCCATTCCTCCTGCGGACCAAAGGTAACAAGAAAAGCAGCTTTTTATTTGTAGAGCACACAACTTTTGGAAAATACACAGCTAAAACTGTCCCCGCTTTAAGTGCTTTACAGCACTTAAAGCGGGGACAGTTTTAGCTGTGTAATTTGAAAAACTTGCCTCTAAGTGCCTAGATGATGAAGTTCGAATGGGGGACCTGTGTCCACTTGCGTTGAGCATTCTTTCAGTGAGAAAGGATTTGGTTACATTTTGACTCTTTAGCACTGATTCTCATTCTTGTCAATCAACTGTGAAATTTCTGTGTTAATTTCTAGCAGAGGTAATAGAGTTAGTCCAAAATCATAGGTGTATATAAGTCCAGGTGGACAAGTATGCCCAGAATCCCAGGCACTGAGCTGAAAAGGGGATCATTTCCCAGTGGGCCTCACGTCCCACAGAAACCGCTGTGCAAAAGTCGAGAAACAGATACAGAAAGTGACTGGCCTAAGGCTTGTCACTTGAATCTGAGTGGCTGAATGAGTGGCGGATGGTTGGAAATGAAATCCAAATCCCCTGACCTCTAATTTCAGAGGGTGCAGTGCCTCCCCCATGCCCGATTTTAGAGTTAAACGTCTTAGCAAGAGCTTCACTGCACTGAAGTCACCCTGAAAAGACATTAGCTTCCATCCGCACAGTCATTGCCCCCTGGTCTCTAATGAGAGTTTGCCCAGTTAAAGTTGCAACTTTGGGTTTAACGTGAGAGATCTTGACTTTCAGCCTGTAACTTTTGAAAAGGGTCGATGTACTTAGGGCTTCCTGCTACAAAGTAAGAGTCAAGGACCCTCTTCCGCAAAGAGGAGCTGGCCTTAGTGGGAAATGGAGAATGAGCTCCTTTAAATCACCGCTCTGTCACCAATCATTAAGAAACCTTTCCAAGAACATACATGTATCGTGTCTCCAGGAGGGCTGGGACTTGTGCAAGGTTCTGAGTAACATGCTACCACAGGAAGGTGGAGGTCCTGCTCAGCCCTAGAGACAGACACACACATGCAAACACACACACAGAAACCTTAGACACACAACTGGTAGTGTCGAGCCAAAGACTTAGCAGTATGAGGAGGACACTGAACCCACCCACGCTCCAAAGAAGGAGAGGCCTTTCCCTGATCCACACGTGCATTCTCCCTCCTTCTCCCCCAAACCTGCCTCCTCCTCAAGCCCACGCATTATTACATAGAATACGATTAGGCAGCGCTCTCAGGTTACAGAATTGTCAACGATGCTCTCGTTAAAACAACAGCACAGTCAAACAGACAGCATGCTAGCATGTGAAATGCGATCAGTTCTTTCAGACACGGCTCATGATGAATGGAGCCACACAAGGAGGACTGCAGCTATGCTGCGCCCCGAGGCGAACTGGGAGAATGGCTACCTACCAAAGTGCTGCACACTCTCATTTCACCCTCAGAGGCAGAAAAGAGGACTGCAAAGGACTCACGGGTCTCCCATGCTCTCCGCAAAGGACTCCCATTCCTCCTGCGGACCAAAGGTAACAACAAAAGCAGCTTTTTATTTGTAGAGCACACAACTTTTGGAAAATACACAGCTAAAACTGTCCCCGCTTTAAGTGCTTTACAGCACTTAAAGCGGGGACAGTTTTAGCTGTGTAATTTGAAAAACTTGCCTCTAAGTGCCTAGATGATGAAGTTCGAATGGGGGACCTGTGTCCACTTGCGTTGAGCATTCTTTCAGTGAGAAAGGATTTGGTTACATTTTGACTCTTTAGCACTGATTCTCATTCTTGTCAATCAACTGTGAAATTTCTGTGTTAATTTCTAGCAGAGGTAATAGAGTTAGTCCAAAATCATAGGTGTATATAAGTCCAGGTGGACAAGTAGGCCCAGAATCCCAGGCACTGAGCTGAAAAGGGGATGATTTCCCAGTGGGCCTCACGTCCCACAGAAACCGCTGTGCAAAAGTCGAGAAACAGATACAGAAAGTGACTGGCCTAAGGCTTGTCACTTGAATGTGAGTGGCTGAATGAGTGGCGGATGGTTGGAAATGAAATCCAAATCCCCTGACCTCTAATTTCAGAGGGTGCAGTGCCTCCCCCATGCCCGATTTTAGAGTTAAACGTCTTAGCAAGAGCTTCACTGCACTGAAGTCACCCTGAAAAGACATTAGCTTCCATCCGCACAGTCATTGCCCCCTGGTCTCTAATGAGAGTTTGCCCAGTTAAAGTTGCAACGTTGGGTTTAACGTGAGAGATCTTGACTTTCAGCCTGTAACTTTTGAAAAGGGTCGATGTACTTAGGGCTTCCTGCTACAAAGTAAGAGTCAAGGACCCTCTTCCGCAAAGAGGAGCTGGCCTTAGTGGGAAATGGAGAATGAGCTCCTTTAAATCACCGCTCTGTCACCAATCATTAAGAAACCTTTCCAAGAACATACATGTATCGTGTCTCCAGGAGGGCTGGGATTTGTGCAAGGTTCTGAGTAACATGCTACCACAGGAAGGTGGAGGTCCTGCTCAGCCCTAGAGACAGACACACACATGCAAACACACACACAGAAACCTTAGACACACAACTGGTAGTGTCGAGCCAAAGACTTAGCAGTATGAGGAGGGCACTGAACCCACCCACGCTCCAAAGAAGGAGAGGCCTTTCCCTGATCCACACGTGCATTCTCCCTCCTTCTCCCCCAAACCTGCCTCCTCCTCAAGCCCACGCATTATTACATAGAATACGATTATGCAGCGCTCTCAGGTTACAGAATTGTCAACGATGCTCTCGTTAAAACAACAGCACAGTCAAACAGACAGCATGCTAGCATGTGAAATGCGATCAGTTCTTTCAGACACGGCTCATGATGAATGGAGCCACACAAGGAGGACTGCAGCTATGCTGCTCCCCGAGCCGAACTGGGAGAATGGCTACCTACCAAAGTGCTGCACACTCTCATTTCACCCTCAGAGGCAGAAAAGAGGACTGCAAAGGACTCACGGGTCTCCCATGCTCTCCGCAAAGGACTCCCATTCCTCCTGCGGACCAAAGGTAACAAGAAAAGCAGCTTTTTATTTGTAGAGCACACAACTTTTGGAAAATACACAGCTAAAACTGTCCCCACTTTAAGTGCTTTACAGCACTTAAAGCGGGGACAGTTTTAGCTGTGTAATTTGAAAAACTTGCCTCTAAGTGCCTAGATGATGAAGTTCGAATGGGGGACCTGTGTCCACTTGCGTTGAGCATTCTTTCAGTGAGAAAGGATTTGGTTACATTTTGACTCTTTAGCACTGATTCTCATTCTTGTCAATCAACTGTGAAATTTCTGTGTTAATTTCTAGCAGAGGTAATAGAGTTAGTCCAAAATCATAGGTGTATATAAGTCCAGGTGGACAAGTAGGCCCAGAATCCCAGGCACTGAGCTGAAAAGGGGATCATTTCCCAGTGGGCCTCACGTCCCACAGAAACCGCTGTGCAAAAGCCGAGAAACAGATACAGAAAGTGACTGGCCTAAGGCTTGTCACTTGAATGTGAGTGGCTGAATGAGTGGCGGATGGTTGGAAATGACATCCAAATCCCCTGACCTCTAATTTCAGAGGGTGCAGTGCCTCCCCCATGCCCGATTTTAGAGTTAAACGTCTTAGCAAGAGCTTCACTGCACTGAAGTCACCCTGAAAAGACATTAGCTTCCATCCGCACAGTCATTGACCCCTGGTCTCTAATGAGAGTTTGCCCAGTTAAAGTTGCAACATTGGGTTTAACGTGAGAGATCTTGACTTTCAGCCTGTAACTTTTGAAAAGGGTCGATGTACTTAGGGCTTCCTGCTACAAAGTAAGAGTCAAGGACCATCTTCCGCAAAGAAGAGCTGGCCTTAGTGGGAAATGGAGAATGAGCTCCTTTAAATCACCGCTCTGTCACCAATCATTAAGAAACCTTTCCAAGAACATACATGTATCGTGTCTCCAGGAGGGCTGGTACTTGTGCAAGGTTCTGAGTAACATGCTACCACAGGAAGGTGGAGGTCCTGCTCAGCCCTAGAGACAGACACACACATGCAAACACACACACAGAAACCTTAGACACACAACTGGTAGTGTCGAGCCAAAGACTTAGCAGTATGAGGAGGGCACTGAACCCACCCACGCTCCAAAGAAGGAGAGGCCTTTCCCTGATCCACACGTGCATTCTCCCTCCTTCTCCCCCAAACCTGCCTCCTCCTCAAGCCCACGCATTATTACATAGAATACGATTAGGCAGCGCTCTCAGGTTACAGAATTGTCAACGATGCTCTCGTTAAAACAACAGCACAGTCAAACAGACAGCATGCTAGCATGTGAAATGCGATCAGTTCTTTCAGACACGGCTCATGATGAATGGAGCCACACAAGGAGGACTGCAGCTATGCTGCGCCCCGAGGCGAACTGGGAGAATGGCTACCTACCAAAGTGCTGCACACTCTCATTTCACCCTCAGAGGCAGAAAAGAGGACTGCAAAGGACTCACGGGTCTCCCATGCTCTCCGCAAAGGACTCCCATTCCTCCTGCGGACCAAAGGTAACAACAAAAGCAGCTTTTTATTTGTAGAGCACACAACTTTTGGAAAATACACAGCTAAAACTGTCCCCGCTTTAAGTGCTTTACAGCACTTAAAGCGGGGACAGTTTTAGCTGTGTAATTTGAAAAACTTGCCTCTAAGTGCCTAGATGATGAAGTTCGAATGGGGGACCTGTGTCCACTTGCGTTGAGCATTCTTTCAGTGAGAAAGGATTTGGTTACATTTTGACTCTTTAGCACTGATTCTCATTCTTGTCAATCAACTGTGAAATTTCTGTGTTAATTTCTAGCAGAGGTAATAGAGTTAGTCCAAAATCATAGGTGTATATAAGTCCAGGTGGACAAGTAGGCCCAGAATCCCAGGCACTGAGCTGAAAAGGGGATGATTTCCCAGTGGGCCTCACGTCCCACAGAAACCGCTGTGCAAAAGTCGAGAAACAGATACAGAAAGTGACTGGCCTAAGGCTTGTCACTTGAATGTGAGTGGCTGAATGAGTGGCGGATGGTTGGAAATGAAATCCAAATCCCCTGACCTCTAATTTCAGAGGGTGCAGTGCCTCCCCCATGCCCGATTTTAGAGTTAAACGTCTTAGCAAGAGCTTCACTGCACTGAAGTCACCCTGAAAAGACATTAGCTTCCATCCGCACAGTCATTGCCCCCTGGTCTCTAATGAGAGTTTGCCCAGTTAAAGTTGCAACGTTGGGTTTAACGTGAGAGATCTTGACTTTCAGCCTGTAACTTTTGAAAAGGGTCGATGTACTTAGGGCTTCCTGCTACAAAGTAAGAGTCAAGGACCCTCTTCCGCAAAGAGGAGCTGGCCTTAGTGGGAAATGGAGAATGAGCTCCTTTAAATCACCGCTCTGTCACCAATCATTAAGAAACCTTTCCAAGAACATACATGTATCGTGTCTCCAGGAGGGCTGGGATTTGTGCAAGGTTCTGAGTAACATGCTACCACAGGAAGGTGGAGGTCCTGCTCAGCCCTAGAGACAGACACACACATGCAAACACACACACAGAAACCTTAGACACACAACTGGTAGTGTCGAGCCAAAGACTTAGCAGTATGAGGAGGGCACTGAACCCACCCACGCTCCAAAGAAGGAGAGGCCTTTCCCTGATCCACACGTGCATTCTCCCTCCTTCTCCCCCAAACCTGCCTCCTCCTCAAGCCCACGCATTATTACATAGAACACGATTAGGCAGCGCTCTCAGGTTACAGAATTGTCAACGATGCTCTCGTTAAAACAACAGCACAGTCAAACAGACAGCATGCTAGCATGTGAAATGCGATCAGTTCTTTCAGACACGGCTCATGATGAATGGAGCCACACAAGGAGGACTGCAGCTATGCTGCGCCCCGAGCCGAACTGGGAGAATGGCTACCTACCAAAGTGCTGCACACTCTCATTTCACCCTCAGAGGCAGAAAAGAGGACTGCAAAGGACTCACGGGTCTCCCATGCTCTCCGCAAAGGACTCCCATTCCTCCTGCGGACCAAAGGTAACAACAAAAGCAGCTTTTTATTTGTAGAGCACACAACTTTTGGAAAATACACAGCTAAAACTGTCCCCGCTTTAAGTGCTTTACAGCACTTAAAGCGGGGACAGTTTTAGCTGTGTAATTTGAAAAACTTGCCTCTAAGTGCCTAGATGATGAAGTTCGAATGGGGGACCTGTGTCCACTTGCGTTGAGCATTCTTTCAGTGAGAAAGGATTTGGTTACATTTTGACTCTTTAGCACTGATTCTCATTCTTGTCAATCAACTGTGAAATTTCTGTGTTAATTTCTAGCAGAGGTAATAGAGTTAGTCCAAAATCATAGGTGTATATAAGTCCAGGTGGACAAGTATGCCCAGAATCCCAGGCACTGAGCTGAAAAGGGGATCTTTTCCCAGTGGGCCTCACGTCCCACAGAAACCGCTGTGCAAAAGTCGAGAAACAGATACAGAAAGTGACTGGCCTAAGGCTTGTCACTTGAATGTGAGTGGCTGAATGAGTGGCGGATGGTTGGAAATGAAATCCAAATCCCCTGACCTCTAATTTCAGAGGGTGCAGTGCCTCCCCCATGCCCGATTTTAGAGTTAAACGTCTTAGCAAGAGCTTCACTGCACTGAAGTCACCCTGAAAAGACATTAGCTTCCATCCGCACAGTCATTGCCCCCCTGGTCTCTAATGAGAGTTTGCCCAGTTAAAGTTGCAACATTGGGTTTAACGTGAGAGATCTTGACTTTCAGCCTGTAACTTTTGAAAAGGGTCGATGTACTTAGGGCTTCCTGCTACAAAGTAAGAGTCAAGGACCCTCTTCCGCAAAGAGGAGCTGGCCTTAGTGGGAAATGGAGAATGAACTCCTTTAAATCACCGCTCTGTCACCAATCATTAAGAAACCTTTCCAAGAACATACATGTATCGTGTCTCCAGGAGGGCTGGGATTTGTGCAAGGTTCTGAGTAACATGCTACCACAGGAAGGTGGAGGTCCTGCTCAGCCCTAGAGACAGGCACACACATGCAAACACACACACAGAAACCTTAGACACACAACTGGTAGTGTCGAGCCAAAGACTTAGCAGTATGAGGAGGGCACTGAACCCACCCACGCTCCAAAGAAGGAGAGGCCTTTCCCTGATCCACACGTGCATTCTCCCTCCTTCTCCCCCAAACCTGCCTCCTCCTCAAGCCCACGCATTAGTACATAGAATACGATTAGGCAGCGCTCTCAGGTTACAGAATTGTCAACGATGCTCTCGTTAAAACAACAGCACAGTCAAACAGACAGCATGCTAGCATGTGAAATGCGATCAGTTCTTTCAGACACGGCTCATGATGAATGGAGCCACACAAGGAGGACTGCAGCTATGCTGCGCCCCGAGGCGAACTGGGAGAATGGCTACCTACCAAAGTGCTGCACACTCTCATTTCACCCTCAGAGGCAGAAAAGAGGACTGCAAAGGACTCACGGGTCTCCCATGCTCTCCGCAAAGGACTCCCATTCCTCCTGCGGACCAAAGGTAACAACAAAAGCAGCTTTTTATTTGTAGAGCACACAACTTTTGGAAAATACACAGCTAAAACTGTCCCCGCTTTAAGTGCTTTACAGCACTTAAAGCGGGGACAGTTTTAGCTGTGTAATTTGAAAAACTTGCCTCTAAGTGCCTAGATGATGAAGTTCGAATGGGGGACCTGTGTCCACTTGCGTTGAGCATTCTTTCAGTGAGAAAGGATTTGGTTACATTTTGACTCTTTAGCACTGATTCTCATTCTTGTCAATCAACTGTGAAATTTCTGTGTTAATTTCTAGCAGAGGTAATAGAGTTAGTCCAAAATCATAGGTGTATATAAGTCCAGGTGGACAAGTAGGCCCAGAATCCCAGGCACTGAGCTGAAAAGGGGATGATTTCCCAGTGGGCCTCACGTCCCACAGAAACCGCTGTGCAAAAGTCGAGAAACAGATACAGAAAGTGACTGGCCTAAGGCTTGTCACTTGAATGTGAGTGGCTGAATGAGTGGCGGATGGTTGGAAATGAAATCCAAATCCCCTGACCTCTAATTTCAGAGGGTGCAGTGCCTCCCCCATGCCCGATTTTAGAGTTAAACGTCTTAGCAAGAGCTTCACTGCACTGAAGTCACCCTGAAAAGACATTAGCTTCCATCCGCACAGTCATTGCCCCCTGGTCTCTAATGAGAGTTTGCCCAGTTAAAGTTGCAACGTTGGGTTTAACGTGAGAGATCTTGACTTTCAGCCTGTAACTTTTGAAAAGGGTCGATGTACTTAGGGCTTCCTGCTACAAAGTAAGAGTCAAGGACCCTCTTCCGCAAAGAGGAGCTGGCCTTAGTGGGAAATGGAGAATGAGCTCCTTTAAATCACCGCTCTGTCACCAATCATTAAGAAACCTTTCCAAGAACATACATGTATCGTGTCTCCAGGAGGGCTGGGATTTGTGCAAGGTTCTGAGTAACATGCTACCACAGGAAGGTGGAGGTCCTGCTCAGCCCTAGAGACAGACACACACATGCAAACACACACACAGAAACCTTAGACACACAACTGGTAGTGTCGAGCCAAAGACTTAGCAGTATGAGGAGGGCACTGAACCCACCCACGCTCCAAAGAAGGAGAGGCCTTTCCCTGATCCACACGTGCATTCTCCCTCCTTCTCCCCCAAACCTGCCTCCTCCTCAAGCCCACGCATTATTACATAGAATACGATTAGGCAGCGCTCTCAGGTTACAGAATTGTCAACGATGCTCTCGTTAAAACAACAGCACAGTCAAACAGACAGCATGCTAGCATGTGAAATGCGATCAGTTCTTTCAGACACGGCTCATGATGAATGGAGCCACACAAGGAGGACTGCAGCTATGCTGCGCCCCGAGCCGAACTGGGAGAATGGCTACCTACCAAAGTGCTGCACACTCTCATTTCACCCTCAGAGGCAGAAAAGAGGACTGCAAAGGACTCACGGGTCTCCCATGCTCTCCGCAAAGGACTCCCATTCCTCCTGCGGACCAAAGGTAACAAGAAAAGCAGCTTTTTATTTGTAGAGCACACAACTTTTGGAAAATACACAGCTAAAACTGTCCCCACTTTAAGTGCTTTACAGCACTTAAAGCGGGGACAGTTTTAGCTGTGTAATTTGAAAAACTTGCCTCTAAGTGCCTAGATGATGAAGTTCGAATGGGGGACCTGTGTCCACTTGCGTTGAGCATTCTTTCAGTGAGAAAGGATTTGGTTACATTTTGACTCTTTAGCACTGATTCTCATTCTTGTCAATCAACTGTGAAATTTCTGTGTTAATTTCTAGCAGAGGTAATAGAGTTAGTCCAAAATCATAGGTGTATATAAGTCCAGGTGGACAAGTAGGCCCAGAATCCCAGGCACTGAGCTGAAAAGGGGATCATTTCCCAGTGGGCCTCACGTCCCACAGAAACCGCTGTGCAAAAGCCGAGAAACAGATACAGAAAGTGACTGGCCTAAGGCTTGTCACTTGAATGTGAGTGGCTGAATGAGTGGCGGATGGTTGGAAATGACATCCAAATCCCCTGACCTCTAATTTCAGAGGGTGCAGTGCCTCCCCCATGCCCGATTTTAGAGTTAAACGTCTTAGCAAGAGCTTCACTGCACTGAAGTCACCCTGAAAAGACATTAGCTTCCATCCGCACAGTCATTGACCCCTGGTCTCTAATGAGAGTTTGCCCAGTTAAAGTTGCAACATTGGGTTTAACGTGAGAGATCTTGACTTTCAGCCTGTAACTTTTGAAAAGGGTCGATGTACTTAGGGCTTCCTGCTACAAAGTAAGAGTCAAGGACCATCTTCCGCAAAGAAGAGCTGGCCTTAGTGGGAAATGGAGAATGAGCTCCTTTAAATCACCGCTCTGTCACCAATCATTAAGAAACCTTTCCAAGAACATACATGTATCGTGTCTCCAGGAGGGCTGGTACTTGTGCAAGGTTCTGAGTAACATGCTACCACAGGAAGGTGGAGGTCCTGCTCAGCCCTAGAGACAGACACACACATGCAAACACACACACAGAAACCTTAGACACACAACTGGTAGTGTCGAGCCAAAGACTTAGCAGTATGAGGAGGGCACTGAACCCACCCACGCTCCAAAGAAGGAGAGGCCTTTCCCTGATCCACACGTGCATTCTCCCTCCTTCTCCCCCAAACCTGCCTCCTCCTCAAGCCCACGCATTATTACATAGAATACGATTAGGCAGCGCTCTCAGGTTACAGAATTGTCAACGATGCTCTCGTTAAAACAACAGCACAGTCAAACAGACAGCATGCTAGCATGTGAAATGCGATCAGTTCTTTCAGACACGGCTCATGATGAATGGAGCCACACAAGGAGGACTGCAGCTATGCTGCGCCCCGAGGCGAACTGGGAGAATGGCTACCTACCAAAGTGCTGCACACTCTCATTTCACCCTCAGAGGCAGAAAAGAGGACTGCAAAGGACTCACGGGTCTCCCATGCTCTCCGCAAAGGACTCCCATTCCTCCTGCGGACCAAAGGTAACAACAAAAGCAGCTTTTTATTTGTAGAGCACACAACTTTTGGAAAATACACAGCTAAAACTGTCCCCACTTTAAGTGCTTTACAGCACTTAAAGCGGGGACAGTTTTAGCTGTGTAATTTGAAAAACTTGCCTCTAAGTGCCTAGATGATGAAGTTCGAATGGGGGACCTGTGTCCACTTGCGTTGAGCATTCTTTCAGTGAGAAAGGATTTGGTTACATTTTGACTCTTTAGCACTGATTCTCATTCTTGTCAATCAACTGTGAAATTTCTGTGTTAATTTCTAGCAGAGGTAATAGAGTTAGTCCAAAATCATAGGTGTATATAAGTCCAGGTGGACAAGTAGGCCCAGAATCCCAGGCACTGAGCTGAAAAGGGGATCATTTCCCAGTGGGCCTCACGTCCCACAGAAACCGCTGTGCAAAAGTCGAGAAACAGATACAGAAAGTGACTGGCCTAAGGCTTGTCACTTGAATGTGAGTGGCTGAATGAGTGGCGGATGGTTGGAAATGAAATCCAAATCCCCTGACCTCTAATTTCAGAGGGTGCAGTGCCTCCCCCATGCCCGATTTTAGAGTTAAACGTCTTAGCAAGAGCTTCACTGCACTGAAGTCACCCTGAAAAGACATTAGCTTCCATCCGCACAGTCATTGCCCCCTGGTCTCTAATGAGAGTTTGCCCAGTTAAAGTTGCAACGTTGGGTTTAACGTGAGAGATCTTGACTTTCAGCCTGTAACTTTTGAAAAGGGTCGATGTACTTAGGGCTTCCTGCTACAAAGTAAGAGTCAAGGACCCTCTTCCGCAAAGAGGAGCTGGCCTTAGTGGGAAATGGAGAATGAGCTCCTTTAAATCACCGCTCTGTCACCAATCATTAAGAAACCTTTCCAAGAACATACATGTATCGTGTCTCCAGGAGGGCTGGGATTTGTGCAAGGTTCTGAGTAACATGCTACCACAGGAAGGTGGAGGTCCTGCTCAGCCCTAGAGACAGACACACACATGCAAACACACACACAGAAACCTTAGACACACAACTGGTAGTGTCGAGCCAAAGACTTAGCAGTATGAGGAGGGCACTGAACCCACCCACGCTCCAAAGAAGGAGAGGCCTTTCCCTGATCCACACGTGCATTCTCCCTCCTTCTCCCCCAAACCTGCCTCCTCCTCAAGCCCACGCATTATTACATAGAACACGATTAGGCAGCGCTCTCAGGTTACAGAATTGTCAACGATGCTCTCGTTAAAACAACAGCACAGTCAAACAGACAGCATGCTAGCATGTGAAATGCGATCAGTTCTTTCAGACACGGCTCATGATGAATGGAGCCACACAAGGAGGACTGCAGCTATGCTGCGCCCCGAGCCGAACTGGGAGAATGGCTACCTACCAAAGTGCTGCACACTCTCATTTCACCCTCAGAGGCAGAAAAGAGGACTGCAAAGGACTCACGGGTCTCCCATGCTCTCCGCAAAGGACTCCCATTCCTCCTGCGGACCAAAGGTAACAACAAAAGCAGCTTTTTATTTGTAGAGCACACAACTTTTGGAAAATACACAGCTAAAACTGTCCCCGCTTTAAGTGCTTTACAGCACTTAAAGCGGGGACAGTTTTAGCTGTGTAATTTGAAAAACTTGCCTCTAAGTGCCTAGATGATGAAGTTCGAATGGGGGACCTGTGTCCACTTGCGTTGAGCATTCTTTCAGTGAGAAAGGATTTGGTTACATTTTGACTCTTTAGCACTGATTCTCATTCTTGTCAATCAACTGTGAAATTTCTGTGTTAATTTCTAGCAGAGGTAATAGAGTTAGTCCAAAATCATAGGTGTATATAAGTCCAGGTGGACAAGTATGCCCAGAATCCCAGGCACTGAGCTGAAAAGGGGATCTTTTCCCAGTGGGCCTCACGTCCCACAGAAACCGCTGTGCAAAAGTCGAGAAACAGATACAGAAAGTGACTGGCCTAAGGCTTGTCACTTGAATGTGAGTGGCTGAATGAGTGGCGGATGGTTGGAAATGAAATCCAAATCCCCTGACCTCTAATTTCAGAGGGTGCAGTGCCTCCCCCATGCCCGATTTTAGAGTTAAACGTCTTAGCAAGAGCTTCACTGCACTGAAGTCACCCTGAAAAGACATTAGCTTCCATCCGCACAGTCATTGCCCCCTGGTCTCTAATGAGAGTTTGCCCAGTTAAAGTTGCAACATTGGGTTTAACGTGAGAGATCTTGACTTTCAGCCTGTAACTTTTGAAAAGGGTCGATGTACTTAGGGCTTCCTGCTACAAAGTAAGAGTCAAGGACCCTCTTCCGCAAAGAGGAGCTGGCCTTAGTGGGAAATGGAGAATGAACTCCTTTAAATCACCGCTCTGTCACCAATCATTAAGAAACCTTTCCAAGAACATACATGTATCGTGTCTCCAGGAGGGCTGGGATTTGTGCAAGGTTCTGAGTAACATGCTACCACAGGAAGGTGGAGGTCCTGCTCAGCCCTAGAGACAGGCACACACATGCAAACACACACACAGAAACCTTAGACACACAACTGGTAGTGTCGAGCCAAAGACTTAGCAGTATGAGGAGGGCACTGAACCCACCCACGCTCCAAAGAAGGAGAGGCCTTTCCCTGATCCACACGTGCATTCTCCCTCCTTCTCCCCCAAACCTGCCTCCTCCTCAAGCCCACGCATTAGTACATAGAATACGATTAGGCAGCGCTCTCAGGTTACAGAATTGTCAACGATGCTCTCGTTAAAACAACAGCACAGTCAAACAGACAGCATGCTAGCATGTGAAATGCGATCAGTTCTTTCAGACACGGCTCATGATGAATGGAGCCACACAAGGAGGACTGCAGCTATGCTGCGCCCCGAGGCGAACTGGGAGAATGGCTACCTACCAAAGTGCTGCACACTCTCATTTCACCCTCAGAGGCAGAAAAGAGGACTGCAAAGGACTCACGGGTCTCCCATGCTCTCCGCAAAGGACTCCCATTCCTCCTGCGGACCAAAGGTAACAACAAAAGCAGCTTTTTATTTGTAGAGCACACAACTTTTGGAAAATACACAGCTAAAACTGTCCCCACTTTAAGTGCTTTACAGCACTTAAAGCGGGGACAGTTTTAGCTGTGTAATTTGAAAAACTTGCCTCTAAGTGCCTAGATGATGAAGTTCGAATGGGGGACCTGTGTCCACTTGCGTTGAGCATTCTTTCAGTGAGAAAGGATTTGGTTACATTTTGACTCTTTAGCACTGATTCTCATTCTTGTCAATCAACTGTGAAATTTCTGTGTTAATTTCTAGCAGAGGTAATAGAGTTAGTCCAAAATCATAGGTGTATATAAGTCCAGGTGGACAAGTAGGCCCAGAATCCCAGGCACTGAGCTGAAAAGGGGATGATTTCCCAGTGGGCCTCACGTCCCACAGAAACCGCTGTGCAAAAGTCGAGAAACAGATACAGAAAGTGACTGGCCTAAGGCTTGTCACTTGAATGTGAGTGGCTGAATGAGTGGCGGATGGTTGGAAATGAAATCCAAATCCCCTGACCTCTAATTTCAGAGGGTGCAGTGCCTCCCCCATGCCCGATTTTAGAGTTAAACGTCTTAGCAAGAGCTTCACTGCACTGAAGTCACCCTGAAAAGACATTAGCTTCCATCCGCACAGTCATTGCCCCCTGGTCTCTAATGAGAGTTTGCCCAGTTAAAGTTGCAACGTTGGGTTTAACGTGAGAGATCTTGACTTTCAGCCTGTAACTTTTGAAAAGGGTCGATGTACTTAGGGCTTCCTGCTACAAAGTAAGAGTCAAGGACCCTCTTCCGCAAAGAGGAGCTGGCCTTAGTGGGAAATGGAGAATGAGCTCCTTTAAATCACCGCTCTGTCACCAATCATTAAGAAACCTTTCCAAGAACATACATGTATCGTGTCTCCAGGAGGGCTGGGATTTGTGCAAGGTTCTGAGTAACATGCTACCACAGGAAGGTGGAGGTCCTGCTCAGCCCTAGAGACAGACACACACATGCAAACACACACACAGAAACCTTAGACACACAACTGGTAGTGTCGAGCCAAAGACTTAGCAGTATGAGGAGGGCACTGAACCCACCCACGCTCCAAAGAAGGAGAGGCCTTTCCCTGATCCACACGTGCATTCTCCCTCCTTCTCCCCCAAACCTGCCTCCTCCTCAAGCCCACGCATTATTACATAGAATACGATTAGGCAGCGCTCTCAGGTTACAGAATTGTCAACGATGCTCTCGTTAAAACAACAGCACAGTCAAACAGACAGCATGCTAGCATGTGAAATGCGATCAGTTCTTTCAGACACGGCTCATGATGAATGGAGCCACACAAGGAGGACTGCAGCTATGCTGCGCCCCGAGCCGAACTGGGAGAATGGCTACCTACCAAAGTGCTGCACACTCTCATTTCACCCTCAGAGGCAGAAAAGAGGACTGCAAAGGACTCACGGGTCTCCCATGCTCTCCGCAAAGGACTCCCATTCCTCCTGCGGACCAAAGGTAACAAGAAAAGCAGCTTTTTATTTGTAGAGCACACAACTTTTGGAAAATACACAGCTAAAACTGTCCCCACTTTAAGTGCTTTACAGCACTTAAAGCGGGGACAGTTTTAGCTGTGTAATTTGAAAAACTTGCCTCTAAGTGCCTAGATGATGAAGTTCGAATGGGGGACCTGTGTCCACTTGCGTTGAGCATTCTTTCAGTGAGAAAGGATTTGGTTACATTTTGACTCTTTAGCACTGATTCTCATTCTTGTCAATCAACTGTGAAATTTCTGTGTTAATTTCTAGCAGAGGTAATAGAGTTAGTCCAAAATCATAGGTGTATATAAGTCCAGGTGGACAAGTAGGCCCAGAATCCCAGGCACTGAGCTGAAAAGGGGATCATTTCCCAGTGGGCCTCACGTCCCACAGAAACCGCTGTGCAAAAGCCGAGAAACAGATACAGAAAGTGACTGGCCTAAGGCTTGTCACTTGAATGTGAGTGGCTGAATGAGTGGCGGATGGTTGGAAATGACATCCAAATCCCCTGACCTCTAATTTCAGAGGGTGCAGTGCCTCCCCCATGCCCGATTTTAGAGTTAAACGTCTTAGCAAGAGCTTCACTGCACTGAAGTCACCCTGAAAAGACATTAGCTTCCATCCGCACAGTCATTGACCCCTGGTCTCTAATGAGAGTTTGCCCAGTTAAAGTTGCAACATTGGGTTTAACGTGAGAGATCTTGACTTTCAGCCTGTAACTTTTGAAAAGGGTCGATGTACTTAGGGCTTCCTGCTACAAAGTAAGAGTCAAGGACCATCTTCCGCAAAGAAGAGCTGGCCTTAGTGGGAAATGGAGAATGAGCTCCTTTAAATCACCGCTCTGTCACCAATCATTAAGAAACCTTTCCAAGAACATACATGTATCGTGTCTCCAGGAGGGCTGGTACTTGTGCAAGGTTCTGAGTAACATGCTACCACAGGAAGGTGGAGGTCCTGCTCAGCCCTAGAGACAGACACACACATGCAAACACACACACAGAAACCTTAGACACACAACTGGTAGTGTCGAGCCAAAGACTTAGCAGTATGAGGAGGGCACTGAACCCACCCACGCTCCAAAGAAGGAGAGGCCTTTCCCTGATCCACACGTGCATTCTCCCTCCTTCTCCCCCAAACCTGCCTCCTCCTCAAGCCCACGCATTATTACATAGAATACGATTAGGCAGCGCTCTCAGGTTACAGAATTGTCAACGATGCTCTCGTTAAAACAACAGCACAGTCAAACAGACAGCATGCTAGCATGTGAAATGCGATCAGTTCTTTCAGACACGGCTCATGATGAATGGAGCCACACAAGGGGGACTGCAGCTATGCTGCGCCCCGAGGCGAACTGGGAGAATGGCTACCTACCAAAGTGCTGCACACTCTCATTTCACCCTCAGAGGCAGAAAAGAGGACTGCAAAGGACTCACGGGTCTCCCATGCTCTCCGCAAAGGACTCCCATTCCTCCTGCGGACCAAAGGTAACAACAAAAGCAGCTTTTTATTTGTAGAGCACACAACTTTTGGAAAATACACAGCTAAAACTGTCCCCGCTTTAAGTGCTTTACAGCACTTAAAGCGGGGACAGTTTTAGCTGTGTAATTTGAAAAACTTGCCTCTAAGTGCCTAGATGATGAAGTTCGAATGGGGGACCTGTGTCCACTTGCGTTGAGCATTCTTTCAGTGAGAAAGGATTTGGTTACATTTTGACTCTTTAGCACTGATTCTCATTCTTGTCAATCAACTGTGAAATTTCTGTGTTAATTTCTAGCAGAGGTAATAGAGTTAGTCCAAAATCATAGGTGTATATAAGTCCAGGTGGACAAGTAGGCCCAGAATCCCAGGCACTGAGCTGAAAAGGGGATGATTTCCCAGTGGGCCTCACGTCCCACAGAAACCGCTGTGCAAAAGTCGAGAAACAGATACAGAAAGTGACTGGCCTAAGGCTTGTCACTTGAATGTGAGTGGCTGAATGAGTGGCGGATGGTTGGAAATGAAATCCAAATCCCCTGACCTCTAATTTCAGAGGGTGCAGTGCCTCCCCCATGCCCGATTTTAGAGTTAAACGTCTTAGCAAGAGCTTCACTGCACTGAAGTCACCCTGAAAAGACATTAGCTTCCATCCGCACAGTCATTGCCCCCTGGTCTCTAATGAGAGTTTGCCCAGTTAAAGTTGCAACGTTGGGTTTAACGTGAGAGATCTTGACTTTCAGCCTGTAACTTTTGAAAAGGGTCGATGTACTTAGGGCTTCCTGCTACAAAGTAAGAGTCAAGGACCCTCTTCCGCAAAGAGGAGCTGGCCTTAGTGGGAAATGGAGAATGAGCTCCTTTAAATCACCGCTCTGTCACCAATCATTAAGAAACCTTTCCAAGAACATACATGTATCGTGTCTCCAGGAGGGCTGGGATTTGTGCAAGGTTCTGAGTAACATGCTACCACAGGAAGGTGGAGGTCCTGCTCAGCCCTAGAGACAGACACACACATGCAAACACACACACAGAAACCTTAGACACACAACTGGTAGTGTCGAGCCAAAGACTTAGCAGTATGAGGAGGGCACTGAACCCACCCACGCTCCAAAGAAGGAGAGGCCTTTCCCTGATCCACACGTGCATTCTCCCTCCTTCTCCCCCAAACCTGCCTCCTCCTCAAGCCCACGCATTATTACATAGAATACGATTAGGCAGCGCTCTCAGGTTACAGAATTGTCAACGATGCTCTCGTTAAAACAACAGCACAGTCAAACAGACAGCATGCTAGCATGTGAAATGCGATCAGTTCTTTCAGACACGGCTCATGATGAATGGAGCCACACAAGGAGGACTGCAGCTATGCTGCGCCCCGAGCCGAACTGGGAGAATGGCTACCTACCAAAGTGCTGCACACTCTCATTTCACCCTCAGAGGCAGAAAAGAGGACTGCAAAGGACTCACGGGTCTCCCATGCTCTCCGCAAAGGACTCCCATTCCTCCTGCGGACCAAAGGTAACAACAAAAGCAGCTTTTTATTTGTAGAGCACACAACTTTTGGAAAATACACAGCTAAAACTGTCCCCGCTTTAAGTGCTTTACAGCACTTAAAGCGGGGACAGTTTTAGCTGTGTAATTTGAAAAACTTGCCTCTAAGTGCCTAGATGATGAAGTTCGAATGGGGGACCTGTGTCCACTTGCGTTGAGCATTCTTTCAGTGAGAAAGGATTTGGTTACATTTTGACTCTTTAGCACTGATTCTCATTCTTGTCAATCAACTGTGAAATTTCTGTGTTAATTTCTAGCAGAGGTAATAGAGTTAGTCCAAAATCATAGGTGTATATAAGTCCAGGTGGACAAGTAGGCCCAGAATCCCAGGCACTGAGCTGAAAAGGGGATGATTTCCCAGTGGGCCTCACGTCCCACAGAAACCGCTGTGCAAAAGTCGAGAAACAGATACAGAAAGTGACTGGCCTAAGGCTTGTCACTTGAATGTGAGTGGCTGAATGAGTGGCGGATGGTTGGAAATGAAATCCAAATCCCCTGACCTCTAATTTCAGAGGGTGCAGTGCCTCCCCCATGCCCGATTTTAGAGTTAAACGTCTTAGCAAGAGCTTCACTGCACTGAAGTCACCCTGAAAAGACATTAGCTTCCATCCGCACAGTCATTGCCCCCTGGTCTCTAATGAGAGTTTGCCCAGTTAAAGTTGCAACGTTGGGTTTAACGTGAGAGATCTTGACTTTCAGCCTGTAACTTTTGAAAAGGGTCGATGTACTTAGGGCTTCCTGCTACAAAGTAAGAGTCAAGGACCCTCTTCCGCAAAGAGGAGCTGGCCTTAGTGGGAAATGGAGAATGAGCTCCTTTAAATCACCGCTCTGTCACCAATCATTAAGAAACCTTTCCAAGAACATACATGTATCGTGTCTCCAGGAGGGCTGGGATTTGTGCAAGGTTCTGAGTAACATGCTACCACAGGAAGGTGGAGGTCCTGCTCAGCCCTAGAGACAGACACACACATGCAAACACACACACAGAAACCTTAGACACACAACTGGTAGTGTCGAGCCAAAGACTTAGCAGTATGAGGAGGGCACTGAACCCACCCACGCTCCAAAGAAGGAGAGGCCTTTCCCTGATCCACACGTGCATTCTCCCTCCTTCTCCCCCAAACCTGCCTCCTCCTCAAGCCCACGCATTATTACATAGAATACGATTAGGCAGCGCTCTCAGGTTACAGAATTGTCAACGATGCTCTCGTTAAAACAACAGCACAGTCAAACAGACAGCATGCTAGCATGTGAAATGCGATCAGTTCTTTCAGACACGGCTCATGATGAATGGAGCCACACAAGGAGGACTGCAGCTATGCTGCGCCCCGAGGCGAACTGGGAGAATGGCTACCTACCAAAGTGCTGCACACTCTCATTTCACCCTCAGAGGCAGAAAAGAGGACTGCAAAGGACTCACGGGTCTCCCATGCTCTCCGCAAAGGACTCCCATTCCTCCTGCGGACCAAAGGTAACAACAAAAGCAGCTTTTTATTTGTAGAGCACACAACTTTTGGAAAATACACAGCTAAAACTGTCCCCGCTTTAAGTGCTTTACAGCACTTAAAGCGGGGACAGTTTTAGCTGTGTAATTTGAAAAACTTGCCTCTAAGTGCCTAGATGATGAAGTTCGAATGGGGGACCTGTGTCCACTTGCGTTGAGCATTCTTTCAGTGAGAAAGGATTTGGTTACATTTTGACTCTTTAGCACTGATTCTCATTCTTGTCAATCAACTGTGAAATTTCTGTGTTAATTTCTAGCAGAGGTAATAGAGTTAGTCCAAAATCATAGGTGTATATAAGTCCAGGTGGACAAGTATGCCCAGAATCCCAGGCACTGAGCTGAAAAGGGGATCTTTTCCCAGTGGGCCTCACGTCCCACAGAAACCGCTGTGCAAAAGTCGAGAAACAGATACAGAAAGTGACTGGCCTAAGGCTTGTCATTTGAATGTGAGTGGCTGAATGAGTGGCGGATGGTTGGAAATGAAATCCAAATCCCCTGACCTCTAATTTCAGAGGGTGCAGTGCCTCCCCCATGCCCGATTTTAGAGTTAAACGTCTTAGCAAGAGCTTCACTGCACTGAAGTCACCCTGAAAAGACATTAGCTTCCATCCGCACAGTCATTGCCCCCTGGTCTCTAATGAGAGTTTGCCCAGTTAAAGTTGCAACGTTGGGTTTAACGTGAGAGATCTTGACTTTCAGCCTGTAACTTTTGAAAAGGGTCGATGTACTTAGGGCTTCCTGCTACAAAGTAAGAGTCAAGGACCCTCTTCCGCAAAGAGGAGCTGGCCTTAGTGGGAAATGGAGAATGAGCTCCTTTAAATCACCGCTCTGTCACCAATCATTAAGAAACCTTTCCAAGAACATACATGTATCGTGTCTCCAGGAGGGCTGGGATTTGTGCAAGGTTCTGAGTAACATGCTACCACAGGAAGGTGGAGGTCCTGCTCAGCCCTAGAGACAGACACACACATGCAAACACACACACAGAAACCTTAGACACACAACTGGTAGTGTCGAGCCAAAGACTTAGCAGTATGAGGAGGGCACTGAACCCACCCACGCTCCAAAGAAGGAGAGGCCTTTCCCTGATCCACACGTGCATTCTCCCTCCTTCTCCCCCAAACCTGCCTCCTCCTCAAGCCCACGCATTATTACATAGAATACGATTATGCAGCGCTCTCAGGTTACAGAATTGTCAACGATGCTCTCGTTAAAACAACAGCACAGTCAAACAGACAGCATGCTAGCATGTGAAATGCGATCAGTTCTTTCAGACACGGCTCATGATGAATGGAGCCACACAAGGAGGACTGCAGCTATGCTGCTCCCCGAGCCGAACTGGGAGAATGGCTACCTACCAAAGTGCTGCACACTCTCATTTCACCCTCAGAGGCAGAAAAGAGGACTGCAAAGGACTCACGGGTCTCCCATGCTCTCCGCAAAGGACTCCCATTCCTCCTGCGGACCAAAGGTAACAAGAAAAGCAGCTTTTTATTTGTAGAGCACACAACTTTTGGAAAATACACAGCTAAAACTGTCCCCACTTTAAGTGCTTTACAGCACTTAAAGCGGGGACAGTTTTAGCTGTGTAATTTGAAAAACTTGCCTCTAAGTGCCTAGATGATGAAGTTCGAATGGGGGACCTGTGTCCACTTGCGTTGAGCATTCTTTCAGTGAGAAAGGATTTGGTTACATTTTGACTCTTTAGCACTGATTCTCATTCTTGTCAATCAACTGTGAAATTTCTGTGTTAATTTCTAGCAGAGGTAATAGAGTTAGTCCAAAATCATAGGTGTATATAAGTCCAGGTGGACAAGTAGGCCCAGAATCCCAGGCACTGAGCTGAAAAGGGGATCATTTCCCAGTGGGCCTCACGTCCCACAGAAACCGCTGTGCAAAAGCCGAGAAACAGATACAGAAAGTGACTGGCCTAAGGCTTGTCACTTGAATGTGAGTGGCTGAATGAGTGGCGGATGGTTGGAAATGACATCCAAATCCCCTGACCTCTAATTTCAGAGGGTGCAGTGCCTCCCCCATGCCCGATTTTAGAGTTAAACGTCTTAGCAAGAGCTTCACTGCACTGAAGTCACCCTGAAAAGACATTAGCTTCCATCCGCACAGTCATTGACCCCTGGTCTCTAATGAGAGTTTGCCCAGTTAAAGTTGCAACATTGGGTTTAACGTGAGAGATCTTGACTTTCAGCCTGTAACTTTTGAAAAGGGTCGATGTACTTAGGGCTTCCTGCTACAAAGTAAGAGTCAAGGACCATCTTCCGCAAAGAAGAGCTGGCCTTAGTGGGAAATGGAGAATGAGCTCCTTTAAATCACCGCTCTGTCACCAATCATTAAGAAACCTTTCCAAGAACATACATGTATCGTGTCTCCAGGAGGGCTGGTACTTGTGCAAGGTTCTGAGTAACATGCTACCACAGGAAGGTGGAGGTCCTGCTCAGCCCTAGAGACAGACACACACATGCAAACACACACACAGAAACCTTAGACACACAACTGGTAGTGTCGAGCCAAAGACTTAGCAGTATGAGGAGGGCACTGAACCCACCCACGCTCCAAAGAAGGAGAGGCCTTTCCCTGATCCACACGTGCATTCTCCCTCCTTCTCCCCCAAACCTGCCTCCTCCTCAAGCCCACGCATTATTACATAGAATACGATTAGGCAGCGCTCTCAGGTTACAGAATTGTCAACGATGCTCTCGTTAAAACAACAGCACAGTCAAACAGACAGCATGCTAGCATGTGAAATGCGATCAGTTCTTTCAGACACGGCTCATGATGAATGGAGCCACACAAGGAGGACTGCAGCTATGCTGCGCCCCGAGGCGAACTGGGAGAATGGCTACCTACCAAAGTGCTGCACACTCTCATTTCACCCTCAGAGGCAGAAAAGAGGACTGCAAAGGACTCACGGGTCTCCCATGCTCTCCGCAAAGGACTCCCATTCCTCCTGCGGACCAAAGGTAACAACAAAAGCAGCTTTTTATTTGTAGAGCACACAACTTTTGGAAAATACACAGCTAAAACTGTCCCCCGCTTTAAGTGCTTTACAGCACTTAAAGCGGGGACAGTTTTAGCTGTGTAATTTGAAAAACTTGCCTCTAAGTGCCTAGATGATGAAGTTCGAATGGGGGACCTGTGTCCACTTGCGTTGAGCATTCTTTCAGTGAGAAAGGATTTGGTTACATTTTGACTCTTTAGCACTGATTCTCATTCTTGTCAATCAACTGTGAAATTTCTGTGTTAATTTCTAGCAGAGGTAATAGAGTTAGTCCAAAATCATAGGTGTATATAAGTCCAGGTGGACAAGTAGGCCCAGAATCCCAGGCACTGAGCTGAAAAGGGGATGATTTCCCAGTGGGCCTCACGTCCCACAGAAACCGCTGTGCAAAAGTCGAGAAACAGATACAGAAAGTGACTGGCCTAAGGCTTGTCACTTGAATGTGAGTGGCTGAATGAGTGGCGGATGGTTGGAAATGAAATCCAAATCCCCTGACCTCTAATTTCAGAGGGTGCAGTGCCTCCCCCATGCCCGATTTTAGAGTTAAACGTCTTAGCAAGAGCTTCACTGCACTGAAGTCACCCTGAAAAGACATTAGCTTCCATCCGCACAGTCATTGCCCCCTGGTCTCTAATGAGAGTTTGCCCAGTTAAAGTTGCAACGTTGGGTTTAACGTGAGAGATCTTGACTTTCAGCCTGTAACTTTTGAAAAGGGTCGATGTACTTAGGGCTTCCTGCTACAAAGTAAGAGTCAAGGACCCTCTTCCGCAAAGAGGAGCTGGCCTTAGTGGGAAATGGAGAATGAGCTCCTTTAAATCACCGCTCTGTCACCAATCATTAAGAAACCTTTCCAAGAACATACATGTATCGTGTCTCCAGGAGGGCTGGGATTTGTGCAAGGTTCTGAGTAACATGCTACCACAGGAAGGTGGAGGTCCTGCTCAGCCCTAGAGACAGACACACACATGCAAACACACACACAGAAACCTTAGACACACAACTGGTAGTGTCGAGCCAAAGACTTAGCAGTATGAGGAGGGCACTGAACCCACCCACGCTCCAAAGAAGGAGAGGCCTTTCCCTGATCCACACGTGCATTCTCCCTCCTTCTCCCCCAAACCTGCCTCCTCCTCAAGCCCACGCATTATTACATAGAACACGATTAGGCAGCGCTCTCAGGTTACAGAATTGTCAACGATGCTCTCGTTAAAACAACAGCACAGTCAAACAGACAGCATGCTAGCATGTGAAATGCGATCAGTTCTTTCAGACACGGCTCATGATGAATGGAGCCACACAAGGAGGACTGCAGCTATGCTGCGCCCCGAGCCGAACTGGGAGAATGGCTACCTACCAAAGTGCTGCACACTCTCATTTCACCCTCAGAGGCAGAAAAGAGGACTGCAAAGGACTCACGGGTCTCCCATGCTCTCCGCAAAGGACTCCCATTCCTCCTGCGGACCAAAGGTAACAACAAAAGCAGCTTTTTATTTGTAGAGCACACAACTTTTGGAAAATACACAGCTAAAACTGTCCCCGCTTTAAGTGCTTTACAGCACTTAAAGCGGGGACAGTTTTAGCTGTGTAATTTGAAAAACTTGCCTCTAAGTGCCTAGATGATGAAGTTCGAATGGGGGACCTGTGTCCACTTGCGTTGAGCATTCTTTCAGTGAGAAAGGATTTGGTTACATTTTGACTCTTTAGCACTGATTCTCATTCTTGTCAATCAACTGTGAAATTTCTGTGTTAATTTCTAGCAGAGGTAATAGAGTTAGTCCAAAATCATAGGTGTATATAAGTCCAGGTGGACAAGTATGCCCAGAATCCCAGGCACTGAGCTGAAAAGGGGATCTTTTCCCAGTGGGCCTCACGTCCCACAGAAACCGCTGTGCAAAAGTCGAGAAACAGATACAGAAAGTGACTGGCCTAAGGCTTGTCACTTGAATGTGAGTGGCTGAATGAGTGGCGGATGGTTGGAAATGAAATCCAAATCCCCTGACCTCTAATTTCAGAGGGTGCAGTGCCTCCCCCATGCCCGATTTTAGAGTTAAACGTCTTAGCAAGAGCTTCACTGCACTGAAGTCACCCTGAAAAGACATTAGCTTCCATCCGCACAGTCATTGCCCCCTGGTCTCTAATGAGAGTTTGCCCAGTTAAAGTTGCAACATTGGGTTTAACGTGAGAGATCTTGACTTTCAGCCTGTAACTTTTGAAAAGGGTCGATGTACTTAGGGCTTCCTGCTACAAAGTAAGAGTCAAGGACCCTCTTCCGCAAAGAGGAGCTGGCCTTAGTGGGAAATGGAGAATGAACTCCTTTAAATCACCGCTCTGTCACCAATCATTAAGAAACCTTTCCAAGAACATACATGTATCGTGTCTCCAGGAGGGCTGGGATTTGTGCAAGGTTCTGAGTAACATGCTACCACAGGAAGGTGGAGGTCCTGCTCAGCCCTAGAGACAGGCACACACATGCAAACACACACACAGAAACCTTAGACACACAACTGGTAGTGTCGAGCCAAAGACTTAGCAGTATGAGGAGGGCACTGAACCCACCCACGCTCCAAAGAAGGAGAGGCCTTTCCCTGATCCACACGTGCATTCTCCCTCCTTCTCCCCCAAACCTGCCTCCTCCTCAAGCCCACGCATTAGTACATAGAATACGATTAGGCAGCGCTCTCAGGTTACAGAATTGTCAACGATGCTCTCGTTAAAACAACAGCACAGTCAAACAGACAGCATGCTAGCATGTGAAATGCGATCAGTTCTTTCAGACACGGCTCATGATGAATGGAGCCACACAAGGAGGACTGCAGCTATGCTGCGCCCCGAGGCGAACTGGGAGAATGGCTACCTACCAAAGTGCTGCACACTCTCATTTCACCCTCAGAGGCAGAAAAGAGGACTGCAAAGGACTCACGGGTCTCCCATGCTCTCCGCAAAGGACTCCCATTCCTCCTGCGGACCAAAGGTAACAACAAAAGCAGCTTTTTATTTGTAGAGCACACAACTTTTGGAAAATACACAGCTAAAACTGTCCCCGCTTTAAGTGCTTTACAGCACTTAAAGCGGGGACAGTTTTAGCTGTGTAATTTGAAAAACTTGCCTCTAAGTGCCTAGATGATGAAGTTCGAATGGGGGACCTGTGTCCACTTGCGTTGAGCATTCTTTCAGTGAGAAAGGATTTGGTTACATTTTGACTCTTTAGCACTGATTCTCATTCTTGTCAATCAACTGTGAAATTTCTGTGTTAATTTCTAGCAGAGGTAATAGAGTTAGTCCAAAATCATAGGTGTATATAAGTCCAGGTGGACAAGTAGGCCCAGAATCCCAGGCACTGAGCTGAAAAGGGGATGATTTCCCAGTGGGCCTCACGTCCCACAGAAACCGCTGTGCAAAAGTCGAGAAACAGATACAGAAAGTGACTGGCCTAAGGCTTGTCACTTGAATGTGAGTGGCTGAATGAGTGGCGGATGGTTGGAAATGAAATCCAAATCCCCTGACCTCTAATTTCAGAGGGTGCAGTGCCTCCCCCATGCCCGATTTTAGAGTTAAACGTCTTAGCAAGAGCTTCACTGCACTGAAGTCACCCTGAAAAGACATTAGCTTCCATCCGCACAGTCATTGCCCCCTGGTCTCTAATGAGAGTTTGCCCAGTTAAAGTTGCAACGTTGGGTTTAACGTGAGAGATCTTGACTTTCAGCCTGTAACTTTTGAAAAGGGTCGATGTACTTAGGGCTTCCTGCTACAAAGTAAGAGTCAAGGACCCTCTTCCGCAAAGAGGAGCTGGCCTTAGTGGGAAATGGAGAATGAGCTCCTTTAAATCACCGCTCTGTCACCAATCATTAAGAAACCTTTCCAAGAACATACATGTATCGTGTCTCCAGGAGGGCTGGGATTTGTGCAAGGTTCTGAGTAACATGCTACCACAGGAAGGTGGAGGTCCTGCTCAGCCCTAGAGACAGACACACACATGCAAACACACACACAGAAACCTTAGACACACAACTGGTAGTGTCGAGCCAAAGACTTAGCAGTATGAGGAGGGCACTGAACCCACCCACGCTCCAAAGAAGGAGAGGCCTTTCCCTGATCCACACGTGCATTCTCCCTCCTTCTCCCCCAAACCTGCCTCCTCCTCAAGCCCACGCATTATTACATAGAATACGATTAGGCAGCGCTCTCAGGTTACAGAATTGTCAACGATGCTCTCGTTAAAACAACAGCACAGTCAAACAGACAGCATGCTAGCATGTGAAATGCGATCAGTTCTTTCAGACACGGCTCATGATGAATGGAGCCACACAAGGAGGACTGCAGCTATGCTGCGCCCCGAGCCGAACTGGGAGAATGGCTACCTACCAAAGTGCTGCACACTCTCATTTCACCCTCAGAGGCAGAAAAGAGGACTGCAAAGGACTCACGGGTCTCCCATGCTCTCCGCAAAGGACTCCCATTCCTCCTGCGGACCAAAGGTAACAAGAAAAGCAGCTTTTTATTTGTAGAGCACACAACTTTTGGAAAATACACAGCTAAAACTGTCCCCACTTTAAGTGCTTTACAGCACTTAAAGCGGGGACAGTTTTAGCTGTGTAATTTGAAAAACTTGCCTCTAAGTGCCTAGATGATGAAGTTCGAATGGGGGACCTGTGTCCACTTGCGTTGAGCATTCTTTCAGTGAGAAAGGATTTGGTTACATTTTGACTCTTTAGCACTGATTCTCATTCTTGTCAATCAACTGTGAAATTTCTGTGTTAATTTCTAGCAGAGGTAATAGAGTTAGTCCAAAATCATAGGTGTATATAAGTCCAGGTGGACAAGTATGCCCAGAATCCCAGGCACTGAGCTGAAAAGGGGATCATTTCCCAGTGGGCCTCACGTCCCACAGAAACCGCTGTGCAAAAGCCGAGAAACAGATACAGAAAGTGACTGGCCTAAGGCTTGTCACTTGAATGTGAGTGGCTGAATGAGTGGCGGATGGTTGGAAATGACATCCAAATCCCCTGACCTCTAATTTCAGAGGGTGCAGTGCCTCCCCCATGCCCGATTTTAGAGTTAAACGTCTTAGCAAGAGCTTCACTGCACTGAAGTCACCCTGAAAAGACATTAGCTTCCATCCGCACAGTCATTGACCCCTGGTCTCTAATGAGAGTTTGCCCAGTTAAAGTTGCAACATTGGGTTTAACGTGAGAGATCTTGACTTTCAGCCTGTAACTTTTGAAAAGGGTCGATGTACTTAGGGCTTCCTGCTACAAAGTAAGAGTCAAGGACCATCTTCCGCAAAGAAGAGCTGGCCTTAGTGGGAAATGGAGAATGAGCTCCTTTAAATCACCGCTCTGTCACCAATCATTAAGAAACCTTTCCAAGAACATACATGTATCGTGTCTCCAGGAGGGCTGGTACTTGTGCAAGGTTCTGAGTAACATGCTACCACAGGAAGGTGGAGGTCCTGCTCAGCCCTAGAGACAGACACACACATGCAAACACACACACAGAAACCTTAGACACACAACTGGTAGTGTCGAGCCAAAGACTTAGCAGTATGAGGAGGGCACTGAACCCACCCACGCTCCAAAGAAGGAGAGGCCTTTCCCTGATCCACACGTGCATTCTCCCTCCTTCTCCCCCAAACCTGCCTCCTCCTCAAGCCCACGCATTATTACATAGAATACGATTAGGCAGCGCTCTCAGGTTACAGAATTGTCAACGATGCTCTCGTTAAAACAACAGCACAGTCAAACAGACAGCATGCTAGCATGTGAAATGCGATCAGTTCTTTCAGACACGGCTCATGATGAATGGAGCCACACAAGGAGGACTGCAGCTATGCTGCGCCCCGAGGCGAACTGGGAGAATGGCTACCTACCAAAGTGCTGCACACTCTCATTTCACCCTCAGAGGCAGAAAAGAGGACTGCAAAGGACTCACGGGTCTCCCATGCTCTCCGCAAAGGACTCCCATTCCTCCTGCGGACCAAAGGTAACAACAAAAGCAGCTTTTTATTTGTAGAGCACACAACTTTTGGAAAATACACAGCTAAAACTGTCCCCACTTTAAGTGCTTTACAGCACTTAAAGCGGGGACAGTTTTAGCTGTGTAATTTGAAAAACTTGCCTCTAAGTGCCTAGATGATGAAGTTCGAATGGGGGACCTGTGTCCACTTGCGTTGAGCATTCTTTCAGTGAGAAAGGATTTGGTTACATTTTGACTCTTTAGCACTGATTCTCATTCTTGTCAATCAACTGTGAAATTTCTGTGTTAATTTCTAGCAGAGGTAATAGAGTTAGTCCAAAATCATAGGTGTATATAAGTCCAGGTGGACAAGTAGGCCCAGAATCCCAGGCACTGAGCTGAAAAGGGGATCATTTCCCAGTGGGCCTCACGTCCCACAGAAACCGCTGTGCAAAAGTCGAGAAACAGATACAGAAAGTGACTGGCCTAAGGCTTGTCACTTGAATGTGAGTGGCTGAATGAGTGGCGGATGGTTGGAAATGAAATCCAAATCCCCTGACCTCTAATTTCAGAGGGTGCAGTGCCTCCCCCATGCCCGATTTTAGAGTTAAACGTCTTAGCAAGAGCTTCACTGCACTGAAGTCACCCTGAAAAGACATTAGCTTCCATCCGCACAGTCATTGCCCCCTGGTCTCTAATGAGAGTTTGCCCAGTTAAAGTTGCAACGTTGGGTTTAACGTGAGAGATCTTGACTTTCAGCCTGTAACTTTTGAAAAGGGTCGATGTACTTAGGGCTTCCTGCTACAAAGTAAGAGTCAAGGACCCTCTTCTGCAAAGAGGAGCTGGCCTTAGTGGGAAATGGAGAATGAGCTCCTTTAAATCACCGCTCTGTCACCAATCATTAAGAAACCTTTCCAAGAACATACATGTATCGTGTCTCCAGGAGGGCTGGGATTTGTGCAAGGTTCTGAGTAACATGCTACCACAGGAAGGTGGAGGTCCTGCTCAGCCCTAGAGACAGACACACACATGCAAACACACACACAGAAACCTTAGACACACAACTGGTAGTGTCGAGCCAAAGACTTAGCAGTATGAGGAGGGCACTGAACCCACCCACGCTCCAAAGAAGGAGAGGCCTTTCCCTGATCCACACGTGCATTCTCCCTCCTTCTCCCCCAAACCTGCCTCCTCCTCAAGCCCACGCATTATTACATAGAACACGATTAGGCAGCGCTCTCAGGTTACAGAATTGTCAACGATGCTCTCGTTAAAACAACAGCACAGTCAAACAGACAGCATGCTAGCATGTGAAATGCGATCAGTTCTTTCAGACACGGCTCATGATGAATGGAGCCACACAAGGAGGACTGCAGCTATGCTGCGCCCCGAGCCGAACTGGGAGAATGGCTACCTACCAAAGTGCTGCACACTCTCATTTCACCCTCAGAGGCAGAAAAGAGGACTGCAAAGGACTCACGGGTCTCCCATGCTCTCCGCAAAGGACTCCCATTCCTCCTGCGGACCAAAGGTAACAACAAAAGCAGCTTTTTATTTGTAGAGCACACAACTTTTGGAAAATACACAGCTAAAACTGTCCCCGCTTTAAGTGCTTTACAGCACTTAAAGCGGGGACAGTTTTAGCTGTGTAATTTGAAAAACTTGCCTCTAAGTGCCTAGATGATGAAGTTCGAATGGGGGACCTGTGTCCACTTGCGTTGAGCATTCTTTCAGTGAGAAAGGATTTGGTTACATTTTGACTCTTTAGCACTGATTCTCATTCTTGTCAATCAACTGTGAAATTTCTGTGTTAATTTCTAGCAGAGGTAATAGAGTTAGTCCAAAATCATAGGTGTATATAAGTCCAGGTGGACAAGTATGCCCAGAATCCCAGGCACTGAGCTGAAAAGGGGATCTTTTCCCAGTGGGCCTCACGTCCCACAGAAACCGCTGTGCAAAAGTCGAGAAACAGATACAGAAAGTGACTGGCCTAAGGCTTGTCACTTGAATGTGAGTGGCTGAATGAGTGGCGGATGGTTGGAAATGAAATCCAAATCCCCTGACCTCTAATTTCAGAGGGTGCAGTGCCTCCCCCATGCCCGATTTTAGAGTTAAACGTCTTAGCAAGAGCTTCACTGCACTGAAGTCACCCTGAAAAGACATTAGCTTCCATCCGCACAGTCATTGCCCCCTGGTCTCTAATGAGAGTTTGCCCAGTTAAAGTTGCAACATTGGGTTTAACGTGAGAGATCTTGACTTTCAGCCTGTAACTTTTGAAAAGGGTCGATGTACTTAGGGCTTCCTGCTACAAAGTAAGAGTCAAGGACCCTCTTCCGCAAAGAGGAGCTGGCCTTAGTGGGAAATGGAGAATGAACTCCTTTAAATCACCGCTCTGTCACCAATCATTAAGAAACCTTTCCAAGAACATACATGTATCGTGTCTCCAGGAGGGCTGGGATTTGTGCAAGGTTCTGAGTAACATGCTACCACAGGAAGGTGGAGGTCCTGCTCAGCCCTAGAGACAGGCACACACATGCAAACACACACACAGAAACCTTAGACACACAACTGGTAGTGTCGAGCCAAAGACTTAGCAGTATGAGGAGGGCACTGAACCCACCCACGCTCCAAAGAAGGAGAGGCCTTTCCCTGATCCACACGTGCATTCTCCCTCCTTCTCCCCCAAACCTGCCTCCTCCTCAAGCCCACGCATTAGTACATAGAATACGATTAGGCAGCGCTCTCAGGTTACAGAATTGTCAACGATGCTCTCGTTAAAACAACAGCACAGTCAAACAGACAGCATGCTAGCATGTGAAATGCGATCAGTTCTTTCAGACACGGCTCATGATGAATGGAGCCACACAAGGAGGACTGCAGCTATGCTGCGCCCCCGAGCCGAACTGGGAGAATGGCTACCTACCAAAGTGCTGCACACTCTCATTTCACCCTCAGAGGCAGAAAAGAGGACTGCAAAGGACTCACGGGTCTCCCATGCTCTCCGCAAAGGACTCCCATTCCTCCTGCGGACCAAAGGTAACAACAAAAGCAGCTTTTTATTTGTAGAGCACACAACTTTTGGAAAATACACAGCTAAAAACTGTCCCCGCTTTAAGTGCTTTACAGCACTTAAAGCGGGGACAGTTTTAGCTGTGTAATTTGAAAAACTTGCCTCTAAGTGCCTAGATGATGAAGTTCGAATGGGGGACCTGTGTCCACTTGCGTTGAGCATTCTTTCAGTGAGAAAGGATTTGGTTACATTTTGACTCTTTAGCACTGATTCTCATTCTTGTCAATCAACTGTGAAATTTCTGTGTTAATTTCTAGCAGAGGTAATAGAGTTAGTCCAAAATCATAGGTGTATATAAGTCCAGGTGGACAAGTAGGCCCAGAATCCCAGGCACTGAGCTGAAAAGGGGATGATTTCCCAGTGGGCCCTCACGTCCCACAGAAACCGCTGTGCAAAAGTCGAGAAACAGATACAGAAAGTGACTGGCCTAAGGCTTGTCACTTGAATGTGAGTGGCTGAATGAGTGGCGGATGGTTGGAAATGAAATCCAAATCCCCTGACCTCTAATTTCAGAGGGTGCAGTGCCTCCCCCATGCCCGATTTTAGAGTTAAACGTCTTAGCAAGAGCTTCACTGCACTGAAGTCACCCTGAAAAGACATTAGCTTCCATCCGCACAGTCATTGCCCCCTGGTCTCTAATGAGAGTTTGCCCAGTTAAAGTTGCAACGTTGGGTTTAACGTGAGAGATCTTGACTTTCAGCCTGTAACTTTTGAAAAGGGTCGATGTACTTAGGGCTTCCTGCTACAAAGTAAGAGTCAAGGACCCTCTTCCGCAAAGAGGAGCTGGCCTTAGTGGGAAATGGAGAATGAGCTCCTTTAAATCACCGCTCTGTCACCAATCATTAAGAAACCTTTCCAAGAACATACATGTATCGTGTCTCCAGGAGGGCTGGGATTTGTGCAAGGTTCTGAGTAACATGCTACCACAGGAAGGTGGAGGTCCTGCTCAGCCCTAGAGACAGACACACACATGCAAACACACACACAGAAACCTTAGACACACAACTGGTAGTGTCGAGCCAAAGACTTAGCAGTATGAGGAGGGCACTGAACCCACCCACGCTCCAAAGAAGGAGAGGCCTTTCCCTGATCCACACGTGCATTCTCCCTCCTTCTCCCCCAAACCTGCCTCCTCCTCAAGCCCACGCATTATTACATAGAATACGATTAGGCAGCGCTCTCAGGTTACAGAATTGTCAACGATGCTCTCGTTAAAACAACAGCACAGTCAAACAGACAGCATGCTAGCATGTGAAATGCGATCAGTTCTTTCAGACACGGCTCATGATGAATGGAGCCACACAAGGAGGACTGCAGCTATGCTGCGCCCCGAGCCGAACTGGGAGAATGGCTACCTACCAAAGTGCTGCACACTCTCATTTCACCCTCAGAGGCAGAAAAGAGGACTGCAAAGGACTCACGGGTCTCCCATGCTCTCCGCAAAGGACTCCCATT